>NW_024716757.1:0-27500 GCF_018991925.1 Homarus americanus | reverse complement strand
CCTTAATCAAACCTAACCTAACCTTACCTTAATCAACCTAACCTAACCTAACCTTACCTTAATCAACCTAACCTAACCTTACCTGACCTTAATCACCCTAACCTAACACCCAAGTAAACATGACGTTACGAGAGGTAGGATGACAATATTCACCATACAAATAAATTATAAGTTCAAGCTCCATTCGTTAAACATAATCGTAAGAGTTGTATAAATAAATAAGTCAAGGACATAAACATAAAGAAGACATTTTATTTTTTTCACGTGTATAAATAAAATACTACTTGGCACCTGAGCACTAGTGGGTGTCCAGGCCGGGTATATATACAGAAGCAAGAAGGTGGACCAGCATTTTAGCTTAAGGTCCGCGTAGGTAATATTCCTAAAAAAAAAATGATGGTAGGTGTATGCTAAAGGTTAATACCGTATTATCATCTTCACTTTCAATTTAATGTTATTTAATGTAGTAAACTGTTTAATCCCATGTAGATTAACATTGTATAAAGATTGGTGCTTATACATATATTTTTTTTACTAGTAGCTATAGTGAGGATATTTTACCTGTGTTATATTTGTTAATTAGTGTATCTCAATCCACTCCCAGCCTGTGTGTTCCTCAGTGTTGCCTAATGGCGATTTTTTTTCACAGGTTTTATTTTACGACGAAACTATGATAAAAAAAACACCAGACTAAAAAAAAAAAATTGGAGAAATATTTACGCGGGAAAACCTGAGAGGAAAATTTAGCGGGAAAATTGAGACGAATGCTGGGGAAAACAGGACAATGAAACAACACGGAGGAAAACTTATAGGGAAAAAATACACAGGTAAGGGTGGGTGGGTGGAGAGGGGGTGAGGCGGGTAAAATCGACCGGGGCGAGGGCAGGGGCAGGGGCGGGGTGGAGGTGAAAGTTTGAGGACAGAGGAGGAACTTGTTGATAAGGAGGAAGAGACGTTATCAATACCCGGCGGAGGAGCGTCAATGTCTCTTGGCGAGTTATTGAGACGAGGGAGGGGGTGAGAGGGGCAGGGGGTGAGTAGTAGTAGGGTGGGGGAGAAATAAGCAGGTGTCCTCTATTTTTTCTTTTATCGAAGTTTTGTTTCATGGCGCCATCGGGAGAAGGGTGGGGAGAGAGGGTGTGGGGAGAGAGGGGTGAGGGAGAGGGGTGTGGGGAGGGAAGGGTGGGGTAAACTTGGTTGGGGTGAGGTGGAGGAGGGAAGGAGGGCGTGGGTTGTGGAAAAACGTGGCTGGTGGTGGGGTGGGGTGGGGGTGGGTTGGGGTGGGGTGGGGCTGGAAGAGGTAGTGGCAGGTAGGCTTTGTTGTGTGGGATATTAAAGGGAGATTGGAATAGGTAGTGGTGTGGGAAGGGAGGGGGAAGGGAGGGGGAGGGAAGCTTTATCAATGTAGGAGAGTGAAGGTGGTGGGAGGGTAGGATGGGGGTAATCGTTCGTGTAGGAGGGAGAGGGGGTCTTTGTCGTCAGTGTGAGAGGGTGAAGATAGGGTGGGAGGGTGATTGAAAAGAATAGTGGAAGGGGTTGGACAGGATGGGTGGAAAGATATGAAGGTGGGGAAGGGACGGAGGTGATAGGAAAGGGGTATTGGCTGGGTTATAAACATACTGGATAGGAGAGTGTGGGAGGTCGGGGAGGGGGTGAGAGGGGCTGGGGGCTGGGAGGTCGGGGGAGAGTGTGGGAGGTTGTGGGAGGTCGGGAGGGGGTGAGAGGGGGCTGGGGGCTGGGAGGTCGTGGGAAGTCGTGGGAGAGTGTGGGAGGTTGTGGGAGGGTGGGAGGTCGTGGGAGGGGGTGAGAGAGGGGCTGGGGGCTGGGAGGTCGTGGGAGGTGTGGGAGTGGGGAGGTCGTGGGAGGGTGAGGGTTGGGGAGGGTGGGAGGTCGTTGGAGGGTGAGAGGGGGTGAGAGGTTGTGGGAGGTGTGGGAGGTTGTGGGAGGGTGGGGAGGTCGTGGGAGGGGGTGAGAGGTTGTGGGAGGGTGTAGGAGGTGGTGGGATGGGGTGAAAGGTCAGAAAAGAGGGTGAGTGAGAGTGGAAAGGTCAATTTTGAGGAAGGAAAGCTTGGAAAAGAAGGGGGAGAGAGAAAAGGGTTCACTTAAGCCATCTCCAAGACAGACACCTACTTAGCATGTTAAATCACAGCTTACAATTCTGCCCAAGGCTCTCCCTATACTACCACATCTCCACTACTGGACACGTATACTAACACAACACAGCACAGCACAGCACAACACAGCAGCTGGCGTTCTCGACTGACAAATATCTCTCATTTCCTCCAAATTTTTAACACTATATTATCTCCAGGTCACGGAGGAATAAAATATCATATCCTGCTTATTCCTGCTACACCATCAGAGGTACAATCCCCGTCTTTCCCTCGAGTTAAGACGCTCTAGTTAAAGGTGTCCCCCTGAAGAGATTAATGTAGGGTAGCAAACACAAACCTTCACACCTAATGACAACAAACACGTCAACTTCCTTAAATAATATGATATGATCTGGCACTGGCGGTACTGTCCATCTTGGTGTGGCACTGCCGGTACTGTCCATCTTGGTGTGGCACTGCCGGTACTGTCCATCTTGGTGTGGCACTGCCGGTACTGTCCATCTTGGTGTGGCACTGCCGGTACTGTCAGTGTCCATCTTGATATGGTACTGGCGGTACTGTCCATCTTGGTGTGGCACTGCCGGTACTGTCCATCTTGGTGTGGCACTGGCGGTACTGTCCATCTTGGTGTGACCTGCCGGTGCCGTCCATCTTGGTGTGGCACTGCCGGTACTGTCCATCTTGGTGTGCACTGGCGGTACTGTCAGTGTCCATCTTGGTGTGGCACTGGCGGTACTGTCCATCTTGGTGTGACACTGCCGGTACTGTCCATCTTAGGTGGCACTGCCGGTACTGTCCATCTTGGTGTGGCACTGGCGGTACTGTCCAGTGTCCATCTTGGTGTGGCACTGGCGGTACTGTCCATCTTGGTGTGACACTGCCGGTACTGTCCATCTTGGTGTGGCACTGCCGTCACTGTCCATCTTGGTGTAGCACCGCCGGTACCGTCCATCTTGGTGTGACACTGCCGGTACTGTCCATCTTTGTGGCACCGCCGGTACTGTCCATCTTGGTGTGGCACTGGCGGTACTGTCCATCTTGGTGTGGCACTGGCGGTACTGTCCAGTGTCCATCTTGTGTGGCACTGCCAGTACTGTCCATCTTGGTGTGACACTGTCGGTACTGTCCATCTTGGTGTGGCACTGGCGGTACTGTCCATCTTGGTGTGACACTGCCGGTACCGTCCATCTTGGTGTGGCACTGCCGGTACTGTCCATCTTGGTGGCAAGCACTGAGAATACTGTCCATCTTGGTGTGGCACTGCCGGTACTGTCCAGTGTCCATCTTGGTGTGGCACTGGCGGTACTGTCCATCTTGGTGTGACACCTGCCGGTACTGTCCATCTTGGTGTGGCACTGCCGGTACTGTCCATCTTGGTGTGGCACTGCCGGTACATCCCATCTTGGTGTGACACTGCCGGCTACTGTCCATCTTGGTGTGGCACTGCCGTACTGTCCATCTTGGTGTGGCACTGGCGGTACTGTCCATCTTGTGTGGCACTGGCGGTACTGTCCAGTGTCCATCTTGGTGGCACTGCCGGTACACTGTCCATCTTGGTGTGACACTGCCGGTACTGTCCATCTTGGTGTGGCACTGGCGGTACTGTCCATCTTGGTGTGACACTGCCGGTACTGTCCATCTTGGTGGCACTGCCGGTACTGTCCATCTTGGTGTGGCACTGGCAGTGCTGTCCATCTTGGTGTGGCACTGCCGGTACTGTCCAGTGTCCATCTTGGTGTGGCACTGCCGGTACTGTCCATCTTGGTGTGACACTGCCGGTACTGTCCATCTTGGTGTGGCACTGGCGATACTGTCCATCTTGGGTGACACTGCCGGTACTGTCCATCTTGGTGTGACACTGCCGGTACTGTCCATCTTGGTGTGACACTGCCGGTACTGTCCATCTTGGTGTGGCACTGCGGTACTGTCCATCTTGGTGTGACACTGGCGGTACTGTCCATCGCGGGTGGCACTGCCGGTACTGTCCATCTTGGTGTGGCACTGCCAGTACTGTCCATCTTGGTGTGGCACTGCCGGTACTGTCCATCTTGGGTGGCACTGCCGGTACTGTCCATCTTGTGTGACACTGGCGGTACTGTCCATCTTGGTGTGGCACTGCCGGTACTGTCCATCTTGGTGTGACACTACCGTCTATCAAACGTGTCTGAAGCATCACTGAATCTACCTGGCCTAAAGGGGTAAAGGAGCTTCTCGTGTCCCTTATAAGGAGGTTGTTATCATTATCCCAGTGCCTGCTCGACCTCCTTAATGGATACTCGGCCTCTTTAATGGATATTCGACTTCTTTAATGAATACTCTCTCAGGAAACATACACACCTCCCTCTCCCAGGAAACATACACCTCTCTCTCAGGAAACATACACACACCTCCCTCTCTCCAGAAACATACACACACCTCCCTCTCTCAGGAAACATACACACACACCTCTCCCAGGAAACATACACACACCTCCCTCTCTCGAAACATACACACCTCCTCTCTCTCAGGAAACATACACACACCTCCCTCTCCCAGGAAACATACACACACACTCTCCCAGGAAACATACACACCTCCTCTCTCAGAAACATACACACACCTCCCTCTCTCCAGGAAACATACACACACCTCTCCCAGAAACATACACACACCTCCCTCTCTCAGGAAACATACACACACCTCCCTCTCTCAGGAAACATACACACACCTCTCTCTCTCAGGAAACATACACACCTCCCTCTCTCAGGAAACATACACACACCTCCCTCTCTCAGGAAACATACACACCCCCTCTCTCAGAACATACACACACCTCTCAGAACATACACACACCTCCCTCTCCCAGGAAACATACACACACACCTCCCCTCTCCCAGGAAACATACACACACCTCTCCTCTCCAGGAAACATACACACCTCCTCTCTCCAGGAAACATACACACACCTCCCTCTCTCAGGAAACATACACACACCTCTCTCTCTCAGGAAACATACACACCTCCCTCTCTCAGGAAACATACACACACCTCTCTCTCTCAGGAAACATACACACACCTCCTCTCTCAGGAAACATACACACACCTCCCTCTCTCAGGAAACATACACACACCTCCCTCTCTCAGGAACAGCACACACACCTCCCTCTCTCTCAGGAAACATACACACACCTCCCTCTCTCAGGAAACATACACACACCTCCCTCTCCCAGGAAACATACACACACCTCCCTCTCTCAGGAAACATACACACCTCCCTCTCTCAGGAAACATACACACACCTCCCTCTCAAAACATACACACACCTCCCTCTCCCAGGAAATACACACACCTCCCTCTCTCGGAAACACACCTCCCTCTCAGGAAACATACACACCTCCCTCTCTCAGGAAACATACACACCTCCCTCTCCCAGACACACCTCCCTCTCTCAGGAAACATACACACACCTCCCTCTCCCAGGAAACATACACACACCTCCCCTCTCTCAGGAAACATACACACCTCCTCTCTCAGGAGACATACACACACCTCCCTCTCAGGAAAACACACACACCTCCCTCTCTCAGGAAACATACACACACCTCCCTCTCTCAGAAACAAACACACCTCCCTCTGAAACATACACACCTCCCTCTCTCAGAAACAAACACACACCTCTCTCTCAGGAAACACACACCTCCCTCTCTGGAAACATACACACACCTCCCTCTCTCAGGAAACATACACACACCTCCTCTCTCAGGAAACATACACACCTCCCTCTCTCAGGAAACATACACCACACACCTCTCCCAGAGAGCATACACACACCTCCCTCTCTCCAGGAAACATACACACACCTCCTCTCCCAGGAAACATACACACACCTCCCTCTCAGGAAACATACACACACCTCCCTCTCCAGGAAACATACACACCTCTCCCAGGAAACATACACACACACACACCTCCCTCTCAGGAAATACACACACCTCCCTCTCCCAGGAAACATACACACACCTCCCTCTCTCAGGAAACATACACACACCTCCCTCTCTCAGGAAACATACACACACACACACCTCTCCCAGGAAACATACACACACCTCCCTCTCTCAGGAAACATACACACACCTCTCAGGAAATACACACACACCTCCCTCTCTCGGAAACATACACACACACCTCCCTCTCCAGAAACATACACACACCTCTCTCAGGAAACATACACACACCTCCCTCTCAGGAAACATATACACACACACTCTCCCAGGAAACATACACACCTCCCTCTCTCAGGAAACATACACACACCTCTCAGGAAACATACACACCTCCCTCTCCCAGAACATACACACCTCTCTCTCAGGAAACATACACACACCTCCCTCTCCCAGGAAACATACACACACCTCCCTCTCCCAGGAAACATACACACACCTCCCTCTCTCAGGAAACATACACACACACACCTCTCAGGAACATACACACACACCTCCTCTCCCAGGAAACATACACACACCTCTCTCAGGAAACATACACACACCTCCCTCTCCCAGGAAACATACACACACACCTCCCTCTCCCAGGAAACATACACACACCTCCTCTCCCAGGAAACATACACACCTCCCTCTCTCAGGAAACATACACCTCCTCTCCCAGGAAACATACACACCTCTCCCAGGAACATACACACACCTCCCTCTCTCAGGGAAACATACACTCTCCCAGGAAACATACACACCTCCCTCTCCCAGGAAACATACACACACACCTCTCTCAGGAAACATACACACCTCCCTCTCCCAGGAAACATACACACACCTCTCCCAGGAAACATACACACACCTCCCTCTCCCAGGAAACATACACACACCTCCTCTCTCAGGAAACATACACACACCTCTCAGGATACATACACACTCTCTCCCTCAGGATACATACACACACCTCCCTCTCCAGGAAACATACATACACACCTCTCTCAGGATACATACACACCTCTCTCCCTCAGGATACATACACACACCTCCCTCTCCCAGGAAACATACACACACCTCTCTCAGGAAACATACACACACACCTCCCTCTCTCAGAACATACACACCTCCCTCTCTCAGGAAACATACACACACCTCCCTCTCCCAGGAAACATCACACACACCTCCCTCTCTCCAGGAAACATACACACACCTCCCTCTCTCAGGAAACATACACACACCTCCCTCTCTCAGGAAACATACACACACCTCCCTCTCTCAGGAAACATACACACACCTCCCTCTCTAGGAAACATACACACACCTCTCAGGAAACATACACACACCTCCCTCTCCAGAAACATACACACACCTCCCTCTCTCAGGAAACATACACACACCTCCCTCTCTCCCAGGAAACATACACACACCTCCCTCTCTCGGAAACATACACACACCTCCCTCTCTCAGGAAACATACACACACCTCCCTCTCTCCGGGAAACATACACACACCTCCTCTCTCAGGAACATACACACCTCCCTCTCCCAGGAAACATACACACACCTCCCTCTCTGGAAACATACACACACTTCTCTCCTCAGGATACATACACACACACCTCCCTGTGTCCTAGAGGGAGAGATCCTTGTCCTGAGCTCTGCTGTGTGGAGTAGACAGGGTCCTTAAGCTATTGGATCCCTGAGGTATAATAGGGAGGGAGGAAGGAGAGGGAGGAGGGAGGAAGGAGGGAGGGAGGGAGGAGGGAGGGAGGGGAGGGGAGGGAGGAGGGAGGAGGGAGAAGGAAAGAAGAGAGGAAAGGAAAAAGGGAGGGAAGGAAGAGGAAAGTGAGATGGAAGGTAAGGAAGAAGAGGGAAGGAAGGAGGAAGGATAGGAGGGTCGGAGAGAAGGAAGAGAAGGAGGGAAGGAAGATGAGGCGGGTGGTTCCAGCACCCTACACACACACTCCCCATTGTCACATAAAAGCCTGAGTTAAGGCTAAGGGGCGGTGTTACTGCCACCTACCAAATGATAATGCCTCCCCCCTCAAACAGCCTTGCACTTAACGTTTGTACATTTATCCATCCTGAATGACTTACATACATACATACATACACCCCCATGTATATACACAAGTATATGTATATTTCATCCAGTCTGTGTGATTCCTGTACATGTACATACAGTCATTTGTGTATGAATGGGATATTATGTGGTATTTCTCCAACAGAGTGATTTGTGTATACATATATATATATATATATATATATATATATATATATATATATATATACGTTCATGTGTATGAGTACAGCATACATAGATTTCAGAAATTGGGCGGCTGCTATTCACACACACACACACAGAGAGACACACACACACACACACACACACACACACACACACACACACACACACACACACAGCAGCACAGACAGACACACACACACACACACACACAGACAGCAGCACACACACACACACACACACACACACACACACACACACACACACACGCAGCACAGACAGCAGCACACACACACACACACACACACCACACACACACACGAACCCAGCACACACACACACACACACACAGACAGCGGCACACACACACACACACACACACACACAGACAGCAGCACACACACACACACACAGACAGCAGCACACACACACACACACACACACACAGACAGCAGCACACACACACACACACACAGACAGCAGCACACACACACACACACAGACAGCGGCACACACACACACACACACACACACACAGCGGCACACACACACATACACACACACACACACACACACAGACAGCGGCACACACACACACACAGACAGCGGCACACACACACACACACAGACAGCACACACACACACACACACACACACAGACAGCACACACACACACACACACACACAGACAGCGGCACACACACACACACAAACACACACACACACACACACACACACACACACACACACACAGCGGCACACACACACACACACACACACACACAGCGGCACACACACACACACACATGTATAATCATCAATACATTAATTTCACAAGTTTCTCAACGATATCATATTACCCTGACTTGATGGTGTGGTGGTAGAGAGTGTAGTGGTGTGTGATGCTAAAATGGTGGTGGTGAGTGATGGTAGTCTAGTGATGGTAGTGATGAGTAATGGTGATTGTAGTGGTGTAGTAGTTATAAGGGAGGTGGATACCAGTGAAGTAAACAAGATTCGAAGGTTCATTACGACAGAACGACAGTACAGCCAAAGTGATAAGTTGCGGCAACTGGTGCTGCAAGTACCAGAGTTGAAAAAAGTAGCTATAGCGCAGGAGGTGGACGCCTCGAACTGGTTAACTACGTTACCGATAAAGGGCAAACGGTTTCAGTCCAACAAACAAAAATTTACAGATGCCATTGCTCTCAGGTACGGTTGCAGTGGAAGGTTTGCCCTCCCAATGCGTGTATGGCTCTTCCTATGACGTCGATCACGCCATGATGTGCAGAAAGGGGGCTTCATATGCATGAGGCATGACGAAGTAAGGGATCTCACAGCAAATGTTGAAGGAAATCTGCCGTGATGTTAAGGCAGAACAGACCCTTCTTCCATTGGACGGTAGAATTTCCAACATAGGACTTCAAACACATCCAACGAAGCCCGTGTTGACGTCAGTGCTCGAGGATTCTGGACGCGGGGACAGCGAGCCTTCTTTGACATTAAGATTTTTTATCCCATGACCGTTTGTCACAGTAACTAGCTGTCGATGCTGCACACAGGAGGAACGAGAACGACAAGATAAGGGCATATGGGAGAGAATTCAGAACGTTGATCAAAGCTTCACTCCTCTAGTGTCACAACATCTGGTGGGATGGGACCAAGTGCAAGATGCTTCTACGCCAGACTCGCGGAGGTGTTATCCAAAAGAAGCAGCAGCCCAGAAGTTATGTTACAGCCTGGATGAGATGTCGACTGTCCTTCTCTCATTCGGTCGGCTTTGCTCTGCCTCAGAGGAACGAGAGCTTCGGCCAAAGCCAACAACAGCTGCAGATATTGACTATGAGGCAACAGTCACTGAATGCCGCATAGATCTGCGGCTCAACTAACTCAACACAGCTGGGATAGCTACTTATGTATTAGGATATTTAATACTAAGGTAATAAAATGGAGGCGAAGGTGTGGCTATGGGGAGGCTGGAGGCCACGTTAAAAAAGTAGTTGTAGTAGTGGTAGTGATGGTCGGTCAATAATAGTGGTAGTAGTTGTAGTGATGGTAGTGATGGTCGGTCAATAATAGTGGTAGTAGTTGTAGTAGTGGTAGTGATAGTCGGTCAATAATAGTGGTAGTAGTTGTAGCAGTGGTAGTGATGGTCGGTCAATAATAGTGGTAGTAATTGTAGCAGTGGTAGTGATGGTCGGTCAATAATAGTGGTAGTAGTTGTAGCAGTGGTAGTGATGGTCGGTCAATAATAGTGGTAGTAGTTGTAGCAGTGGTAGTGATGGTCGGTCAATAATAGTGGTAGTTGTAGTAGTGGTAGTGATGGTCGGTCAATAATAGTGGTAGTAGTTGTAGTAGTGGTAGTGATGGTGGTTATAAAGTAAATACCAACATTCGTAAAGCTGATAAAATTAAAAAATTTTCCTTTTAATTCCTATTTCTAGTTGCTATTTAGCCTGTAGTTATATGTGGAAGAGCAACGTAACAGAAACATATAAAGTTACCAAAATTAGAACACACACACACACACACACACACACACACACACACACACACACACACACACACACACACACACACACACACACACACACACACACACACACACACCACTGCCTCAGCATTTAAATTATTCCTAAACATTTAATATCAAACAGAAAAATTTTTATATTACTTAATTCAATTATCCTTAAGACATATACTGAGCGAGAGAGAGACAAATCGACAGCCAGAAACAGAGCCACCAGTAAACATCTGACAGGACCTACAACAGCGTGACCTAGGCAAGTCCTCCCTGCACCTTATAACAGAAAACGTACATTCCGTGCGTTCTCTACAATACGCATTTAAGGGTAGACTAAAGAAGATTTACCAACATCCCAGATAAGTGTTCACATGTTTTCAGAAATCATCAATACTCGATTCACCAAACTAACAGGAATAGAAACGGTTAAATTATGTTAGTTTAGCGGTTAAATATGACAAACAAATCACTCCTGAATACTGATATCATGGAATTGGATAATAGTTGAGTTTATGACCCAAATTCGCTGCCTGTTCCCCAAAATTACACAGGTTTCGAAAACACAAACACACACACACACACACACCAGTACTACTAAAACATATATATATACATATATATATATATATATATATATATATATATATATATATATATCGATAGTATTCACTGTTATATGTGAGATTTAACTTAGCGTTAAAAAAAAAATATATATATATATATATATATATATATATATATATATATATATATAATAATATATATATATATATATATATATATATATATATATATATATATATATATATATATATATATATATATATATATATGGGCAGTACGTTTATAGGGTGATTGATTCAAATTTAGACAGACTGTTAACCATAGCCAATAAATAATGCACAATCCCTTACCTGATTTTAGGAACTCCTTTTACAGCAAAATCTGAAAAATAAGAAAAACACAGTTACTGTTATGTTATGTGACGGAAAAAATGTACACAATAATAATACAGTATCTATCTGCACTGTCTAGATAAGTACTATATATATACAGGGTACAAGCTAAACCTAGTCTAGTCTAGCTAACTTAACCTAATTTAACGTAACCTGTCCAAACGCTAACCTCGCTTACCAAACCTAAGCTAAGTTAACCCAACCCTGAATAAGCTCAGGGTGGTTAAACTTCAGGTGAAAATAAATAGAGGGGAGATTCTTCAGCTGATCCAAACACTTAAGCTACCCACCAGCTGCTCAGAATTAATAAAACATCTTTTTAAAACCCCGGTCGATGCGGTTTATATCTGTACTAATTTTATTTATTTTTCCTGGAGATTAAATATTTACATAGCTAATTTAAACACACGTGTAAAGGTTTCATGATAGGATCTCGAGTAACTTTTAAATAACGTTCTTCCCCCCCCCCCCCCCCCCCCCCCCCCCCCCCCCCTCTCTCTCTCTACTGCCAGGGAAAGCTTAAGATATCATACGACTCAGGTGAAGATTAGACATCCACTATTTATTTCATTTGTTGATTAAATATTTTTAAGCAACGGTAACCTAACCTAACCAGCTGTAACCCCACCACCCCACAGCACCACACACCACTCTACACCCACCCACCACCCCACAGCACCACACCACTCTACACCCCCACCCCCACCACCCCACAGCACCACACCACTCTACACCCCACCCACCCACACCCCACCCCACCACCCACAGCACCACACAACTCTACACCCCACCCCACCACCCCACCCCACCCACCACCCCACAGCACCACACCACTCTACACCCCACCCCACACCACCCACAGCACCACACCACCTACACCCCACCCCACCACCCCTGCACCACCACCACTCTACACCCCCACCCCACCACTTCACCCCACCCACCACCCCACAGCACCACCTGCCCACACCCCACCACCCCACACCCCACCCCACCACCCACAGCACCACCCTCTACACCCCCACCCCACCACCCCACAGCACCACACCACTCTACACCCCCACCCACCACCCCACACCACCACCCTCACACCCACCCCACCACCCCACAGCACCACACCACTCTACACCCCACCCCACCACCCACAGCACCACACCACTCACCCCACCCACCACCCCACAGCACCACACCACTCTACACCCCCACCCACCGCTTCACCCAACCCCACCACCCCTGCACCACACAACTCCACACCCCACACACACCCCCACACACCCCACCCCACCACCCCGGCACCACCACTCTACACCCCACCCCACCACCCCACAGCACCACACCACTCCACACCCCACCCCCACCACTGCACCCCACCCCACCACCCCACAGCACCACACACCACTCTACACCCCACCCCACCACCCCACAGCACCACACACCACTCACACCCCACCCACACTTTACACCCCACCCCACCACCCCACACCACCACACACTCTACACCCCACCCCACCACCCCTGGCACCACCACTTACCCCACCCCACCACCCCACTGCCCCCCACCCCACAGCACCACCACCACTCTACACCCCACCCACAGCACCACCATCTACACCCCACCCCACAGCACCACACCACCTCTACACCCCACCCCACCACCCCACAGCACCACACCACTCTACACACCCCACCCCCACCACCACACCACTCTGCACCCCACCCACCACCCAGCACCACACCACTCTACACCCCCCACCCCACCACCCCCAGCACCACCTCTCCACACCCACCCCACCACCCCACCTGCACCACTACACCCCACCCCACCACCCCACAGCACCACACCACTCTACACCCCACCCCACAGCACCACCACTCTACACCCCACCCACAGCACCACCACCACACCCCCACCCCACCACCCACAGCACCACACCACTCTACACCTCACCCCACCACTTACACCCCACCCCACCACCCCACAGCACCACACAACCCAACACCCCACCCCACCACCCCCACAGCACCACATCCTTACACCCCCACCCCACCACCCACAGCACCACACCACTCTACACCCCACCCCACACACCACACGCTCTACACCCCACCCCACCACCCCACAGCACCACACCACTACCACCCCACCCACCACCCCACAGCACCACCCTCTACACCCCACCCCACCACCCCACCACGCACCCCACACCACCCCCACCACACCACCCTCACCCCACCCACCACCCCTGGCCCACACCCCACCCCACCACCCCGCAGCACCACACCTCACCCCACCCCACCACCCCACAGCACCACACCACACCCACCCACCACCCACACCACCACACCACCCACACCCCCAACCCACAGCACCACACGCTCTACACACCCCACACCCTCACCCCACCCCACACCCACAGCACACCACCCCACCACCCCACCACCCCAACACCACACCACACCCCACCCCACACCCACCCCACCACCCCACAGCACCACACACAACACCACCCCACCCCCACCACCCCACAGCACACACCACACCCACCCCACCACCACCACACCCACCCCGCACCACACCACTCACACCCCCACCCCACATCCCACCCTCACACCCCACCCCCACAACCACATACACCCACCCCACCACCCACAGCACCACCTCTACACCCCACCCCACCACTCACCCCACCCCACACCCCCACCACACACTCTACACCCCACCCCACCACCCCACACCACCACACCACTTCACACCCCACCCCACCACCCCTGCACCACACCACTCTACACCCCACCCCACAGCACCACACCACTACACCCCACCCCACCACCCCACAGCACCACACCACTTTACACCCACCCCACACCCCACAGCACCACACCACACCCCACCCACCACCCCCCACCACTACACCCCACCCCACCACCCCACAGCACCACACCACCCTACACCCCCCCACCCCCACCACCCCACAGCCACCTGCACCCCCACCCCGCCACCCCACAGCACACACCACTCCTACACCCCACCCCACTGCCACACCCACACTACTCTACACCCCACCCCACCACCCACAGCACCACACCTACCCCCACCCCACAGCACCACACCCTCTACCCCACCCCACACCCTCTACACCCCCACCCCACACCACTCTACCCCCCACCCCACCACCCAGCACCACACCACCCACACACCCACCCACCACCCACAGCACCACACCACTCTACACCCCACCCACACCTCTACACCCCCACCCCACCCCTCACCACACTACTCTACACCCCCACCCCACCACCCCACAGCACCACCACACCCCCCACCCACCATTCCACAGCACTACACCCCCACCCCGCCACACCACCAGCACCACACCACTCACACCCCCACCCCACCACCCCAGACACCACACCACTCTACACCCCCACCCCACCCCCACCCCACCACCCACAGCACCACACCACTCCCACCCCACCCCACCACCCCAGCACCACATCCTCTACACCCCACCCCACCACCCACAGCACCACACTACTCTACACTTACCCACCACCCACAGCACCACACCCTCCCACCCCCCACCCCCACCACCCCACAGCACCACACCACCACCCCACCCACACCCTCACCCCACCCCCACCACCCACAGCACCACTACTCTACACCCCACCCACCACCCCACAGCACCACACCACTCTACACCCCCACCCACCACCCCACACACCACTCTACACCCCCACCCCCCCACCCACAGCACCACACTACTCTACACCCCACCCACCACCCCTGGCACTACACCACCCACCCCCCACCCCACAGCACCACCCACTCCTACACCCCCACCCCCCACACCCTCTACACCCCACCCCAGCACCACACCACCCTACCCCCACCCCCCACCACCCCACAGCACCACACCACTCTACACCCCCACCCACCACTCTACACCCCCACCCCACAGCACCACACTACTCACCCCACCCACCACCCCAGCACCACACACACCCCACACCCCCACCCCACCACCCCACAGCCTCTACACCCCACCCGCCACCCCGCAGCACCACACCACTCTACACCCCCACCCCACCACCCCACAGCACCACACCACTCTACACCCCCCCCACCCCCACACCCCACCCCACCACCCACAGCACCACACCCTCTACACCCCACCCCACCACCCCACAGCACCACATCCTCTACACCCACCCCACCACCCACAGCATCACACCACTGTACACCCCCACCCCACCACCCACCACCACACCTCTACACCCCCCACCCCCCCACACCCACAGCACCACATCCTCTACACCCCACCCACCACCACCCCACAGCACCACACTACTCTACCCACCCCACCACCCCACAGCACCACCACTCTACACCCCCCCACCCCACCACCCTGCACACCCACCACTGTACACCACCCACCACCCACAGCATCACACTGCTCTACACCCCACCCCACCACCCCACAGCACCACACTACTCTACACCCCCCCACCACCCCACACCACCCTACACCCACCCCCCACCACCCCACAGCACCACACACCACCCTACACCTCCACCCCACAGCACCACCACTCTACACCCCCACCCACCACTCTACACCCTACCCCACCCCACAGCACCCACCACCACTGTACACCCCCACCCACCACCCCGCAGCACCACACCACTCTACACCCCACCCCACCACCCCACAGCACCACACTACTCTACACCCCCCACCCCACACGCACCACATCCTCTACACCCACCCCACCACCCCACAGCACCACATCACTCTACACCCCCACCCCACACCACACCACTGTACACCCCCCACCCCACCCACAGCACCACACCCCTCTGCTCCCCCACCCCACCCCACCACCCCACCTACCCCCCACCACCCACCCCACACCCCCCACCCCACCATCCCTACACCCCCCCCACCCCACACCCACCACCCCCCCCCACCCACCCCCACCCTACACCCCAACACACGGCACCTGCCACTCCCTACACCCCCACCCCCCACCCCTACACCCACCCAAACACACGACACTGCCGCCACTCTCCTACACCCCCACCACCCCACCCTATACCCCCACCCAAACACACGACACTGCCGCCACTCTCCTACACCCCCCACCCCACCCCCCACCCTACACCCCCAAACACCCCACACTGCCGCCACTTCTAACAAACTCGCACCATTCAATTTCTTTTTACTATTTTTTCTTTCTCTGTTCGTCCGTCTACACAATGCGACTCTGGTGTGACTTGTATTTTAACCATTAGAGAAGTTAGGCTATATACAGTACTAATTATCTATGTTATTTTACTATTATATTGCTGTTGGGTAATATATTTTGGGGATATATAAGAGATAGTGTTCATGGTGTTATTGTTTGCCATATTTCTATTATAGTTCATCTCGATCACCTGTGTCAAACAAGAAACAAGCAAATATACACAAACAAACACAATCAGAACGAAAGCGAAATACGGTAACAATAAACAAATATTCAGACAAACATAATTAATCAAACAATGAAACAAACACGGTAACACAAACAAACAAACACACAAAGACAACCAAGGGGGGGGGGGCGACCTGCGACTATCGGTTACGCCGTTTAAACACTGTTGATGCAAATGTCGGGATTAAACCAGATTTACATTTTACGGTTAAAGAAGGTTTAGAGTTTATGGTAAAATATTGAATTAATCTCGCTGTTCGACACGACGCTGCTGATTGGTTAGTTTATATGACGCGCTACAGCCGGGTACGGTCCGATTGTTAAGTTCAGATGACGTCATTGTTGAGATGCACTGTGATTGGTTTGTTCAGATGACGTCATTGTTGAGGTGCACTGTGATTGGTTTGTTCATTTGACGTCTTGTTGAGATGCACTGTGATTGGTTCATTTATGACGTCATTACGAGAAGGTCGATTAGTTCATCATTTACGTCATTGTCCTGGATAGTGATTGATCGAGCTGCAACACACACACACACACACACACACACATACTTAGATAGACGCAGACACATACACAGACACATACAGGCACGCACACACAAACACACACATAAACTTACACAGACACACACCCAATCTATTGAAGAGTAAAGCGTGGCTCCGTCTCCGTCAAGCCACGCCCACCACCAACACGACGGCATCTGACTGGTGTAACAGACGAGAGAAGCCCCGCCCCCACGATAGCCCGCCCTGACCATCACTCTAATATGATTGGTCGCAGCGGACACCCTCACAATCAAGGCGACAACCCCACCCAGATGACAAAGACTTTAAGCTGGTGTGAAAAAAATAATATAATAAATAAATAAATAAATAAATAAATTCCTTCACCAGGCAACGTTTTAGGTACACCCTGGCATAACAGTAAAACGTTTTATTAAAGTCCTGAATAACGTTTCAGTACCCAAGGCAACGTTTCAAGACCCACAGACAACGTCTTAGAGCTACAGATAAAACTTAAGAAGGCCCACAGGAACGTTTACAGTTCCCCCTCTTATTCTTTCCCCACTTCCTTCTTTACACGTCTCCTTCTGGCCCTCCTCTTCCCCGCCTCACCATCACCATGTTTACATAGGCTCTCCTCGACCCAATATTTACTTATGTGAGGTAAGTTCATTGGCTGGCTGACGTCATGGATACTTCACTGTGACGTCATGGATACTTCACTGTGACGTCAAGGAATACGTCACTAACTTTATCTTCATGCTCTACGTTAATACTTCTCTCTTTTTTCTCTCAACAACAACAATAATAACAATAAATAAAATAAAATATTATTAATATAAAAAAAATAATAATACCGAGTACCTTAATTAAAACACACAGACCTCAGTGGCAAACCAGGCGGATAACACAACATATCATGCCGAAACTAATCAGCTGATTGATGTAAACAAATCGTTGTAAAAAAGACAGGTGAAAATTTAATAAAGCGCACGATGACACTAATAAACTGTTTATAGTAAATTTAATATTTTAAAATAAACAGCAAGTAAAGTTCAGACAAATAAATATCACAAAAACGTGTGCAATGTTGACATTAAACAGCTGATGCATGTAAACAAACTGTGTTGACATCAAACAGCTGATGCATGTTAACAAAAAGTATTGACATTAAACAGCTGATGCATGTTAACAAACTGTGTTGACATTAAACAGCTGATGCATGTAAACAAACTGTGTTGACATCAAACAGCTGATGCTGACTACATTGACACTGCGGCAGTAAACAAACAAACATGTTGACATTAAAGCAGCTGATGCATGTAAACAAACTGTGTTGACATTAAACAGCTGATGCATGTAAACAAACTGTGTTGACATTAAACAGCTGATGCATGTAAACAAACTGTGTTGACATTAAACAGCTGATGCATGTAAACAAACTGTGTTGACATTAAACAGCTGATGCATGTAAACAAACTGTGTTGACATCAAACAGCTGATGCATGTAAACAAACTGTGTTGACATTAAACAGCTGATGCATGTAAACAAACTGTGTTGACATTAAACAGCTGATGCATGTAAACAAACTGTGTTGACATTAAACAGCTGATGCATGTAAACAAACTGTGTTGACATTAAACAGCTGATGCATGTAAACAAACTGTGTTGACATCAAACAGCTGATGCATGTAAACAAACTGTGTTGACATCAAACAGCTGATGCATGTAAACAAACTGTGTTGACATCAAACAGCTGATGCATGTAAACAAAGCGTGTTGACAGTAATCAGCTGACGTAAGTGAACAAAATGTGTTGACCCTTATCAGGTGATGTGTGCAGACTGACGTGATGTTTTGGTGCTCCATTGTGTGTGTGTGTGTGTGTAGTGTACATGTGGCGACCTGTGGTGTGTCAGCATGCTCGCCTCGCAGAGAGAGGACCCGGTTCGATCCCCGGGCAAGGTAGAAAACTGTGGACAAGTTTCTTGGCATTTGCCTCTGTCTACCCAACAGTAATTGCGAACCTGGATAGTAATCGATTTGCGGATTGCATTCCCGGGAATGGATTGCAGTGCAGTTGGCGAGTTGTTCGGTCTTCTCGGACTATTCCTTGACATTGGATCATGCAGCTCGTTAACTTAGGGTGTGGTTGTTGTGTTGGCGACAGCTTCTACACCTTAAACAAAATCACGCCAAGGTAATATCCTTGATCTGGAGGCAACCATTATTATAGTATACAGTACACATAACTTACCTCCAGGTGTACCGCTGGGGGGTGAGGGCTGTGCTACGCGGTTGCCCCTCAACTCTCGCCATCCTGTAATATGTGGGAGAACTGTTATTATTATTTTAGTTTAACCTTTCCCATAACACACACACACACACACACACACTGTCTACTGATTAAAGTGGTGTGGTGGTAGACAGAGGCGTAAGGGAGTGGGGAGGAGGTGAGGTGAAACTTCCAGGTATCTACAGGTGGGTTTGATGGTGGAGAAGCGGCTACTGGGCGTGGGGTGAGAGGGAGGAGGTGGGGAGAATGAGCCGCCACCCAGATGTGACAGGAGTGTTTGGGCGTGAGGCAGATCGGGTGATTTGTGTGTGTGTGTGTGTGTGTGTGTGTGTGTGTGTGTGTTTTCAGTCATATCAATTATCTATCAGTTGACCATATAGCTTGGTTATCTATCTATCTAATTTGAAATTTTTGTAAATATAACAATATCACATAAGTACAACATATCTGGACACACACACACACACACAGGTAGGTCAGGTAACATAACTCTGTACTCAGTAGCTAGAGATGGTGATGGAGGGATGAGTGAGGAGAGAGGAGGTAGAGAGGGAGGTGGGAGGTGGAGGATGGCGTGGGTGAGGGAGGGAGGAGCTGGTAATGTAGAGATCGTATTACAATTAGAGGCAGGGTGAGGGTTGACGGATCACCTGTTGCACGGGAGGTAGGGAGGAGGACAAAAGGAAGAGTAGGTGGACGAGGAGGAGGAGAGGAGGAGGCGAAAACTAAGAAAAAAGGCAGAAAGAAAAATAACAAGATAAAGAGGTAAGGAGAAGACAAGAGTCAGGAAGATAAAACAAGGTAAGAGAAGGAGGAAGGAGGACAAAAGAAAGAGGTGGAGGAGTCGACGATAAATAGATGCCAACGGAGAAGTAGAAAGACACGGGAGAGGAAGGAGGAGGAGAGGAAGATAGTGCTTATAGGTACAGGTAAAGCTAAGTTATCACTTGCTATCCTGGCCTTGAGACTCCGTTATGATGCAGGGGATTAGATATAAGTAGGGAGGAAAGAGAGTGCAATAACCTGGAGTCACCAACGTACCATTTTTATTGGTTTCTCTTCCCCTCATTCCTCCTCTCTCTCCCTCCTCCTCTCCCTCCCTCCCTCTCTCTTCTCCTCTCTCCCTCCTCCTCTCCTCCCTCTCTCTCCCTCCCCCCCTCTCTCTGCCTCACATAGAGTATGTTATATAAACCTCACCAGTGGCTTACTGTATACCCTATAAGACTATACTATACTATATTACAGTCCATTAGGAGGGAGGGAGGCACCTCTTATCACGTGGTCCAGCCAGGACAAGAGGGAGGGAGGGAGTCCTAACCTTCTCACGACTCACAGAAGGACATTTATGGTCCTAACCTTCTCACACGACTCACAGAAGGACATTTATGAGTCCCTAACCTTCTACACGACTCACAGGACATTTATGATTCTAACCTTCTCACGACTCTCAGAAGACATTTATTAGTCCCTAACCTTCTCACACACAGAAGGACATTTATAAGTCCTAACCTTCTCACACGACTCAGAGAAGGACATTTATGAGTCCCTAACCTTCTCACGACTCACAGAAGGACATTAATAGGTCTAACCTTCTCACGACTCACAGAAGGACATTCATGAGTCCCTAACCTTAATACACGACTCACAGAAGGACATTTGAGGTCCTAACCTTCTCACCGACTCACAGAAGGACATTTAGAATTCTAACATTCTCACACGACTCACAGAAGGACATTTATGGAGTCCCCTAACCTTCTCACGACTCACACAACATTTATGAGTCCCTAACCTTCTCACGACTCCAACATTTATGAGTCCCTAACCTTCTACGACTCACAGAAGGACCTATTCACACACACACTTAACAAACTCACACTCTCCCGGGGCTTAAACACGAGTGTCAAGTTTATTCACCACGCCAGAGTGTCAACATAACAGGTTGGGGGGTGGGGGTCTATCTCTTTGTCTCTATCTCTCCCTCTCTCTCTCGGTCTCACACTTTATCTCTCTCTTTGTGTCTATCTTTCTTTCTCTCTTCATCTACTTGTTTATCTATGTATGTATGATACGGTCATCACGGGGAGGGCTGAGGTGGGAAGTACGGACATCGTGGAGGGAGGGAGGTGGATAGGGAGAGGGAGGGATGAGGGAAGGGGTGCGGGAGGAGGAGTGCAGGAGGAAGGAAGGAGGGATATCATAATACCATATCTCCATTAAGGTTTGACACTTTAATTGGCAGGGAGAAATCGTTAGTGACGTCAGCATCATCAGTGACGTCATCAGCTACAGTACAGATTCAAACAAAATTAAAAAACAAAAATCTAAAATCAAGAGATAATTTGTTTCTATCCTTAAAACTTAAATAAAGTGTTATAAATATTGCATCTAATTAACTCCTTTACCTTAGGAGAAAAAGATGGCGTCTCAGGTGTTCGTAAGTTAAACATTTTCACCTTAAAAAATCGCATCACTGACTCCTTAAGTTACGTCATAAAGAGACAGAAGGAGGAAGAGGAGGAGGAGGAGGAGGAGGAGGAGGAGGAGGAGGAGGAGGAGGAGGCAATGTGAAGGAGAATTTGAAATGAAGAGAAGTCGAGGCGGAAGAAAGGAAGCAGGAGAGTGGAATAAGAAGGAAGAGATGATAAACGAAGTAAGGAGGAAGAAGGAAGGCGTAGAAAGGGTAGGAAGAATAAGAAGAAGGAAGGAGGAGGAGGAGGTACCAACCAGGCACTCAGAGTCTTGCAAGTTTCTCCTCTGGTGAGGATGATGTCAGCAAACTCAGACGTCACAGCCACCTGACACCCCGAGAGAGAGACCAGATACCCTGGGGGTGTGTACGTGTGATCAACACACAGCTCATTGCATTGTTTAGGTAAATTGACAGACCTGAAAATTAGACCACTACACTTTCTCTTCTCTCTCTTGTCTCTCTTCTCTTCTCTCTCTATCTCTCTTCTCTTCTCTCTCCCCTCTCTCTCTCTCACCCTCTCTCTATCTCTCACACATCACTCCCTCTGCTATCTCTTCCTCTCCTCTCTCTATCTCTTCTCTCCTCTCCTCTCTCTTCTCTCCTCTCTCACACATCACCTCCCCACCTATCTCCCCTACTCTCTCTTCTCTCTCTACCTCTCCCACACTCCCTCTTCTTCCTCTCTATCTCTCTTCTCTTCCCTCTCTCTATCTCTCTCCCTCCACCTCCCTCTATCTTTCCTCTCTCCCTCTCTCTCTCTCTTCTCTCCCTCTCTCTCTCTCCCTTCTCTCCCTCTCTGCTCTCTCTCTCTCCTCTCTCTATCTCTCTCTCTCACTCTCTCTATCTCTCTCTCTCCTCTCTCTCTCACACTTACCACACTCCCTGTATCTCTTCTACCACTCTCTCTCTCTCTCTTCTCTTCCTCTCTCATCTCTCTCACTTACACACTCCATCTATCATTCTTCCTCTCTCTATCTCTCTTCTCTTCCTCTCTCTACTCTCTCTTCTCTTCCTCTCCTCTCTCTTCTCTCCTCTCTCTGTCTCTCTTCTCTTCCTCTCTCTGCTCCTACTTTCTTCCTCTCTATCTTTCTTCTACTTCCTCTCTCTATCTCTCTTCTCTTCCTCTCTCTATCTCTTCTCTTCCTCTCTCTGTCTCTCTTCTTCCTCTCTCTATCTCTCTTTCTTCCTCTCTCCTCTTCTCTTCCTCTCTCTGTCTCTCTTCTCTTCTCTCTCTGCCTCTCTTCTCTTCACTCTCTCTATCTCTCTTCTCTTCCACTCTCTCTATCTCTTCTCTTCCTCTCTCTATCTCTTCCTCTTCCTCTCTCTATCTCTCTTCTCTTCTCTCTCTATCTCTCTTCTCTTCCTCTCTCTCTGTCTCTCTTCTCTTCCTCTCTCTGGCTCTCTTCTCTTCCTCTCTCTATCTCTTTTCTTCTCTCTATCTCTCTTCTTCTCTTCCTCTCTCTGTCTCTTCTTCTCTTCTCTCCTCTGTCTCTCTCTTCCTGCTTCCTCTCTCTCTCTGTCTCTCTCTTCTCTTCCTCTCTCTCTGCTCTCTCTTCACCTTTCTCTATCTCTCCTTCTCCTTCCTCTCTCTTTCTCTCTTCTCTTCCTCCTCTCTATCTCCCTCCTCTCTCTACTTCTCTCTTCACTTCCTCTCTCTGTCTCTCTTCTCTTCCTCTCTGTCTCTCTTCTCTTCCTCCTCTCCTATCTCTCTTCTCTTCCTCTCTCTATCTCTCTTCTCTTCCTCTGTCTCTCTTCTCTTCCTCTCTCTATCTCTCTTTCTTCCTTTCTCTCTATCTCTCTTCTCTTTATCTCTCCTGTCTCTCTTCCTCTGCCTCTCTCTATCTCTCTCTTCTTCCTCTCTCTATCTCTCTTTCTCTTCACTCATCTCTCTTCTGCCTCTCTCTCCTCTCTTCTCTTCCACTTCTCTGTCTCTCTTCTCTTCCTCTCTCTATCTCTTCTCTTCCTCTCTCTCTCTCTTTTCTTCCTCTCTCTCTTCTCTTCCTCTCTATCTCTCTTCTTCTCTCTATCTCTCTTCTCTTCCTCTCTCTACTCTCTTCTCTTCACTCTCTCTATCTCTCTTCTCTTCCTCTCTATCTCTACTTCTCTTCCTCTCTCTCTCTCTCTTCTCTTCCTCTCTGTCTCTCTTCTCTTCCTCTCTCTATCTCTCTTCTCTTCTCTCTCTATCTCCCTCTTCTGCTCCTCCTCTCTGCTCTCTCTTCTCTTCCTCTCTCTATCTCTTTCTCTTCCTCTCTGTCCCTCTCACTTCCTCTCTCCATCTCTCTTCTCTCACTCTCTCACTCTCTTCATAACTCTCTCTATCTCTCTTCTTCCCTCTCTCACTCTCTTCTCTCCTCCACTTCTCTTCCTCTCCCTCTCTCTTCTCATCTCTTCCCTCTCCATCTCTCTTCCCTCCTCTCTCACCTCTCCTCTCTTCCCCTATCCTCCCTCCCCTCTTACTCTCTGTCTCTCACTTCCTCTCTCTCCACTTCCACCTCTCTATCCCCTCTTCCTCTCCTCTCCTCACCCTCACTCCTTCCTACCCTCTCTCTTCTCTCTTCTCTCCCTCTCTCTATCTCTCTCTTCCTCTCTATCTCCTCTCTTCCCCTCATCTCACTTCCTCCTCTCTCTATCTCTCCTCTCTTCCCTCTCTCCCTCCCTCTACTCTTCCTCTCTCTATCTCACCTCCACCCCTCTATCTCTCTTCCCCTATCTCCATCTCTCCTCTCTTCCTCCCTCTATCCCTTCTCCCTTCCTCTCTCTCCTCCCCTCTTCCTCTCCTATCTCTCTCTCCTCCTCTCTCTATCTCTAATCCCTCTCTTCTCTTCCTCTCTCTATCTCTCTACTCCACTCTCTATATCTCTCTACTCTTCCTCTCTCCATCTCTCTTCTCTTCCTCTCACTATCTCTCTTCTCTTCCTCTCTCTCTTCTCTTCCTCTCCATCTCTCTCTCACCTCCACTCTCTCTATCTCTCTCTTATCTTCCTCTCTCTATCTCTCTTCTCTTCCTCTCTCTATCTCTCTTCTCTTCCTCTCTCTCTTCTCTTCCTCTCTCTATCTCTCTTCTCTTCCTCTCTCTATCTCTTCTCTTCCTCTCTATCTCTCCTCTTCCTCTCTACTCCCTCTACTCTTCCTCTCTCTACCACTCCTCTCTCTTCCTCTCTCTCTCTCTCTTCTCTTCTCTCTCCTGCATACAGGACAACGACATTGGCTGTGTCCATTGCCTGGTCGTGTTAATCACATAAATTAACTCTGGCACCATTAGCCTTCTTGGGCTGCTGTGTCTTGACTCTCTCTTTCTGTCCATGCTGCCCGTCTTGTACTTTTCTTCCACTTTCTCCCTTTCTTTGTCTTGCTTTCTTTCTTCCTCTTCTTCCTTTCTCCCCTTCCATTATTTTTTTCTCATTGGCTGCCTCCTCTTTCACTATTTCCTTTGCTTGCTCTTGAACCTCTCACTTGCTCTACCATTCTCTCTCTCTCTCCTCCACCCTGCCTCACCCTTACTTCTCTCTCTCTTCCTCTCTCTCTCTCTCTCTCTCTCCCCTTGCTCTACCATTCTCTCTCTCCACTTGCTCTACCATTCTCCTCTCTCTCTCTCTCTCCTCCCCCCTCTCTCTCTCTCTCTCTCTCTCTCTCTCTCTCTCTATCTAATTCTTCAATATCTCCATTTTTCTATATATTTGTTACTAACGTTTATCAATTATTATTTTCTCTATCTCTCCTCACTATCTTTCTCTCTTACTTTACTCTTCCTTTCTCTCCACTCTCTCCATTCCCTCACTCTCTCTAATCCTTGTATATATTCGTCAAGGCAAACTAACTCACAAGCTCCTAAACATCAAAACCTTTTTATCACCCCCACCATAAGGTTCAACTGAGGGACTCTTAACATACAGGAGTGTGTCATTATACAGCGTTTGTGGGATGTCACTTTGTGCCCAGATCCTCTGGAAGTTAATAGCTGTAGGCATTAAAAGGAAACAAGAAGAATGGATTTGACTTGGGGGGTGGGAGGTGGGGGTGGGGGGCAGTGGGGGTGGGGCAGGGCAGTGGGGGCAGTGGGGGTGGGGGCGTTTAAGACAGGCCCAGTTTGTAGAAGGGTGTGTTTAATTAATGTGCCATGTAATATTGACTTACCTGTCTCTAATTTGCATCTTTCTTTGGGTGTATGTGTGTGTGTGGGGGGGATGAAAGATACAGCATCTAATCTGCCTATTGCATGTCTTGTATCGTCTCTCTCATTATCAAGTACCGGCTGGTCCTTCCTTCCTCCCTAACATACGTCCTTTATATACATACTTTACACGACATAATTCATCACAACCTTAGCAATCAGTGACACACCTCTGCCTTGGAGTAATGACAAAGACTGGAGGTCGTTAAACTTACACTGGGAGTAAATAAACCTGTATGATTCAGCCTGAGTGGGCCGTAATTTACCTGCGCCGAGTCTTACCTTTGAGCTCATTCACTAGACTCCCTAATTTATCATTAAATTTTGTAACATTCCTGCTGTAATTCTTCCATTTCTGTATTTTTGGATCTATTATTAATATTATTATTTATTATATTATTATGGTCATTATTATCATCATTATTATTGTTATATTATTATTACTATTATTATTATTATTATTATTATTATCATCATTATTATTATTATTATTATTATTATTATTATAAGTTTGGTAACTATTTGTCTCTCTTTTCGTCTACTGTCCATCTATCTATCTAGCCATTATTCTAACTATGTATGTATGTATGTATATCGATTTTGTCCATATTGTATCCATCTATTTATGCTTATCTCTCTCTCTCTCTCTCTCTCTCTCATACTTACATCTCTCCTCTGTCTGTCTGTATGTCTCCGTCACCCACATGTATGCCTATAAAGACAAAAAACAAAATATTGTTAGTATCTACAACAAGCAGCAATACGTAACTTCTAG
>NW_024716756.1:0-16264 GCF_018991925.1 Homarus americanus | reverse complement strand
ACAGATGTTCTTATCATTATAGTAAGTATTTTAAAAGAGGTGACCGGTGAGGTCTGTATTTAAAAAATTACACCAGGCTACTGAATATTGAAAAAAGGTCTTTTAGTGTAAATCATCGTGTTAAATACAAATATGACCTTCATTGCCGTCGGCAATAAGCAGTAGTTGAGATATTGGAAAAAAAAAGTGGAATGTCAAACAGTGTAAAAACCTAAAAAAACAAAAAAAAACCTAACCTAACCTCAACTAACCTACCTAACCCCTAGTGTGTAAGAAAGTTACCTTAAGTAAGAGATATAGGAGAATAGAGTGATGCGACTTCAGTGAGGAAGTGGCCGTCAGTGTCTCTGTTATCACAGTACCGTGCATGGCAATCTACACAATATTGACACTGAATTACATCTCGGACACTTTACATATGAAATAAAATCACTGTGACCCCAAAAAATGAAAACAGCTGCTGCTTCATTGTCCAAAATGCGTTGAATAAGGTGGCAGCCAGCCAGTGTACATCTATCTCGCACAGACGCCGACTTCCAACTGGCCGCAAATGCTGATTAGCTCACATGCTGACTATGTCACATCAGCACTCAAGCTGATTGGCGTGCACGACTATGATGTCACATCAACACTCATGCATGATTGGCCAATTATACTTTCCCTTTTTATTTACTTTTATTCAAAAATTATAATTTTTTGACAGAAATGTTATAGAATAATTTTTTTTATTTATTCTCTATTGCCCCAAATATGACTCAATATTCAGTTGCCTGGTGTCATTTTCTAAATATTGACCGGTGACCGTATGGTCAATTTATAGTAGTGCACCGTTCTTTCTTTGTATATTAGATATATGTTTTTCCTATGGTTTTTGATGAGTTTTAAATGAATTTGACAAATATTTTTGTTATGTATGACCCAAGCCTCATCAGATACCTGCCAACAATGATTATTGTCACTTGTCATGACTCGTACAGCTCTGCATTATGATCCCATTCTCGTTGCCGACGTTCTGGTAGAGAATCAGGTACCCGGGATGACTTATATTTCCATGGTGTGGTATTTCTTGTTTATTACACACAGAGTTAACCGCCAAAAGCAGCATCCAAAAAGTATTAGCACAGACACAAACTTGTTTACTCATAGTGTACAAGCGTCCAACAAAATAGAATCACGGGAAGGCATTTAACATATACAGCTAGACCCTGACTTACGACGGGGTTAGGGACCCAAATCTAGGTCGTAAGTCCGACATGGTCGTAAGTCCGATATAAAAAAAAAATATAAAATAAAATAAAAATCTACAATGAAATACAGTACACTAAACGTAATAAATAATGAGGAATGGATACAGTACAGTAAAAGTAATAAATAATGAGGACTGGATACAGTGTGACTGAGCACTTACCTTAAATGTAGTCAGCTGAATGCACACAGGGCCCCCATAATTTTCTATTTACAGGATACATGGAAACTATATTAATTGGAAGAAGCAGAAGAGGAAACGGCTGGGTGGGTCATCAATGTCGCTTTCTTCAGACAGGTTTATGTGCTGTGAAAACTTGCTGGTTGAAGGTATTGGATCATCTTGAGGGAGTGAAGAGGCAGCACTGGTGGGGCGTGAGGAGACAGCACTGGGGGACTTCTTGAAATAGTTGTCCAATTTAGACTGCACAGTTTGCTTTTACTTTTCATTATAAATTTCTCTGTAGCAAGCAAGTGCATCTTGGATCGTTCTGTCAACTTTGGCATAATGCTCATAATTTTGATCCATGCCATCAAACATTTGCTTTGCTTTATAAATTGTAGCAAATGCCTCTGCCATTTGTTTCACTGAAAACTTTTTTGGGGGGGGGGGGTGCAGGTTCTTCTTCTACATCTTGTCTCTCTTCTTCCTCTGCATTTTTCTGTGCATCTAGTTCAATAAGATCCTCGTTACTGAGCTCTTCTGCTACACTCTCAACTAACTGTCCAACATCTTCATTATCAATTTCTAACTCCAGCTGTTTACCTAACTCCACTATCTTGTTACTAATATCCGAAATAACTTCATTTTCATTAAATCCTTTGAAACTGTGCACATATCTTTTCAGGATTTTCTTCCATATTCCATTCATGCAATGTTTTATAACCTGATCCCATGCTGTACTAATATTCTTGATACATGACAAAATGTTGTACTCCTTCCAAAACTGTCTGAGCGTTTTCTCGCCTTCAGTAGCAGCAACAGCCTGAGCGAAGGTCGTGCGTAAATAATACGCTTTAAAGGCAGCAATAGCACCTTGATCCATGGGTTGGATGATAGAGGTAGTGTTAGGTGGAATGTACACTACCTTAACATCAGGGTGCATGTCGTCCAGGTGTGGTGGGTGTCCCAGAGCATTATCCAAAAATCAGTAAAATCTTGAATGGAATCATCACTACATATAACACCACCCTATCATCACTACATATAACAACATCCATCATCACTACATATAACATCATCCATCATCACTACATATAACACCATCCATCATCATCACTACATATAACACCATTCATCATCATCACTACATATAACACCATCCTATCATCACTACATATAACAACATCCACCATCACTACATATAACACCATCCATCATCATCACTACATATAACACCATCCATCATCATCACTACATATAACACCATCCATCATCATCACTACATATAACACCATCCATCATCACTACATATAACACCACCCTATCATCACTACATATAACAACATCCATCATCACTACTATAACATCATCCATCATCACTACATATAACACCATCCATCATCACTACATATAACACCACCCTATCATCACTACATATAACAACATCCATCATCACTACATATAACAATTTCCATATTCATCACTACATATAGCACCATCCATCATCATCACTATATATAACATCATCCATCATCACTACATATAACAAGATCCAATATCATCACTACATATAACACCATCCATCATCACTACATATAACACCATCCATCATCATCACTACATATAACACCATCCATCATCACTACATATACATCATCCATCATCACTACACAACACTCACCCATCATCACTACATATAACACATCCATCATCAATACATATAACACCATCCATCATCACTACATATAACACCACCCATCATCACTATATTATAACATCATCCATCATCATCGCCATATAACAAATATCCATCAACACTATATAACACTCCCATCATCTCTATATATACTATCATCCATCATCATCACTACATATAACAACATCCATCATCACTACATATACATCATCCATCATCACTACATATATCACCATCTATCATCATCACTACATATAATGCCATCCATCATCATCACTACATATAACACCATCCATCATCATCACTACATATAACACCATCCATCATCACTACATATAACACCACCCTATCATCACTACATATAACAACATCCATCATCACTACTATAACATCATCCATCATCACTACATATAACACCATCCATCATCACTACATATAACACCACCCTATCATCACTACATATAATAACATCCATCACTACATATAACGCCATCCCTCATCATATATATAACACCATCCATCATCACTACATATAACACCACCCATCATCACTACATATAACATCATCCACCATCACTACATATAACACCATCCATCATCACCACATATAACACCATCCATCATCACTACACATAACAACACCCATCATCACTACATATAACATCATCCATCATCACTACATATAACATCATCCATCATCACTACATATAACACCCACCCATCACCATATAACAAACATCCATTATCACCAGCATAAGGCACCATCCATCATCACCACATATAACACCACCCATCATCACTACATATAACAAATATCCATCATCATCACATATACATCATCCATCATCACCACATATAACAATTTCATCCATCATCACTACATATAACACCATCCATCATCATCACTACATATAACACCATCCATCATCATCACTACATATAACACCATCCATCATCATCACTACATATAACACCATCCATCATCACTACATATAACACCACCCTTTCATCACTACATATAACAACATCCATCATCACTACTATAACATCATCCATCATCACTACATATAACACCATCCATCATCACTACATATAACACCATCCATCATCATCACTACATATAACACCATCCATCATCACTACATATAACAACACCCTATCATCACTACATATAACAACATCCATCATCTCTGCATATAACACCATCCATCATCACCACCACATATAACACCATCCATCATCATCACTACATATAACACCATCTATCATCTCTACATATAACACCACCCTATCATCACTACATATAACACCATCCATCATCACTACATATAACACCGTCCATCATCATCACTACATATAACACCATCCATCATCATCACTGCATATAACACCATCCATCATCACTACATATAACACCACCCTATCATCACTATATATAACAACATCCATCATCACTACTATAACATCATCCATCATCACTACATATAACACCATCCAGCATCACTACATATAACACCACCCTATCATCACTACATATAACACCATCCATCATCACTACATATACATCATACATCATCACTACATATATCACCATCTATCATCATCACTACATATAACACCACCCTATCATCACTACATATAACAACATCTATCATCATCACTACATATAACACCACCCTATCCTCACTACATATAACAACATCCATCATCACTACATATAACACCATCCATCATCACTACATATAACACCATCCATCATCATCACTATATATAACATCATCCATCATCACTACATATAACACCATCCATCATCACTACATATACATCATCCATCATCACTACATATATCACCATCTATCATGATCACTACATATAACACCATCCATCATCATCACTACATATAACACCACCCTATCATCACTACATATAACAACATCCATCATCACTACATATAACAACATCCATCATCATCACTACATATAACACCATACATCATCACTACATATAACACCACCCTATCATCACTACATATAACACCATCCATCATCACAACATATACATCATCCATCATCACTACATTAATCACCATCTATCATCATCACTACATATAACACCATCCATCATCATCACTACATATAACACCATCCATTATCATCACTACATATAACACCATCCATCAGCACTACATATAAGACCACCCTATCATCACTACATATAACAACATCCATCATCACTACTATAACATCATCACTACATATAACACCATCCATCATCACTACATATAACACCATCCATCATCATCACTACATATAACACCATCCATCATCACTACATATAATACCACCCTATTATCACTACATATAACACCACCCTATCATCACTACATATAATAACATCCATCATCACTACATATAACACCATCCATCATCATCACTACTTATAACATCATCCATCATCATCACTACATATAACACCATCCATCATCACTACATATTAAAAAAATCTTCACTTATATATCACTGTCCTCCACTATAGATCATGGACACAAATTCCAACCTTACTATAAATTGTTATTTTATATCATTTTTGTATTTATGTCTTGTTTTTTCTCCTCAATGACATCTCAGGATGGAAGGTGACCATATAATTGATATTACAATGTCTCTCTTATCTGTGTTGGAGTTCAAGACTAGTTATAAGGGAAAGGACTCCTTCCTCTTGTACGTAAAGACCAAAGTGATTTTTACTGGGAATCCAAATGACATGGTCGTTAAGGATGATTTCTTTCAAAATTACTATAAATTCTGCATGGAGACGGAGCTGCCCTATGCATTGTCGCTGAACATTGCTAAGCATCTCAAGGGTTCAGGATTTGTTTCTCGGCGTCAAGGTCCCAACGGCAACCAACGCTTTTGCTACGTTGGGGTGGCATGGCCCAAGGGCATCGACTACACCACGGTCCACCCCGGTCAGGCCGGCCGCAAAAGAAAACTACTTAAACCAGAAGAGGATCGCAAAAGAAAGATGAAGCTGTTTGAGAAGTCGAAGAAGAAATTGCATGATACTGAGCCGTACATCCTTGAATGGGACTGGACTAAGCAAGCATTGATTTACACAAAAAAGGAAGAAGAGTCGACACCACAGGCCATGTCAGAGGGAAATGAAAACAACAATGAGTCAACAGAACTGGTCAAAGAATTAGACAGCCATGTACAGGCACAGTTGTCAGTGGGACAAGAGAACAGTCAAGAACCTACAGAAAAAATCCCGGATTTTGGGAGTGAAACACAATTTTTGCTTCCCCTCATAGAGGACTTAGTATTTGAATGAGTAAGACAGCGGAAGATTTATTTTTTGTACTGGACAATATAGTTCGATAAAAGCTTATTATGGTACTGTCAATATTTATTTATTCATTTATTTTTATTTATTTATTTTTTTTATGGGGATTAGCCCACCCGGGCACAGGTCACTGACCCACATCGGGGCCTGGGGGGCGACAATTTAATAGTAATAGTAATTCATAGTAAATACAATTTATAATAAAAAGTAAAATAAAATAATAATAATAACAACACTGTAATAATGATAATAAAGAAAAGCAAAACAATAATCAATAGTGAGAAATGCTATATGTATAGTATGTTGTGTTGTCAATAGTAAGAGAAACAATTGAGATCCTGCAATTGTGTGTAAATGAGGCAGAAAGACAGATCAGCAACCTGGGACTTGGTCACAATATTCGTGATGCCATATGGCAGCAGGGTCTACCATTAGACAACACATTATGCTTCCAATATCTTCTCAGGCGGTAGTACCTCCCTGTTTGATAGCTGCCTGCTACCTACTACCTAGTCAGCACACAACTAGTTTACAATTCCTTAGTCTTCTCACTTTATATTAATCACAACAATTGCACAATACTTGCACAACAATTGTCTTCAGTTGTTCTGCTCGGCTTAGTCTTTACACTTGGAACGGTGGCAAATGACTTTGCCATGGGAGAGGAGAGAGAGAAGGGAAACATAGAAATGAGAAGTAAAGTAGTAGGGGGTGATAGCAGGTGGGCTGTCCACCTACAGTAGCCGAGTCGAGGTGATTGGTTGGGGTGATGGCCACACGCAGCAGACGCCCGCCACTCAAGGGGGGCAAGGGTGGGAGGGGGGGGGCTAAGCTAGTTAGACATTCATTAGTGTAATGGGTGTTAATTTATGTTTCTTAAAGGGTGGTGTTATTTGTTCACATCTATGTGTAAAGTGGGTCTTGTTTTATGTTAGCGTGGAGGCTCTTGGGCCACCAGCTGTGTGTTCTTGTGGTTTCTTTTTTTTAACTGGGTTAGCTGTTGTATGGCAGGTAGGGTACAAGGGACGGAGGCACCAAGATATTTAAAAGAAGAAATATAGTCAATAGTGTTGTTACCTATCTTGATCTTGGTGGGGCCTCGTTTGTGGTTACCAGGTTGGTTGTTGAACATGAGTTGAGGTGTGTCTGTGTGTGTTGGTACAGTACTCCTTCGGCCTCGTCTCTGTACTATCAGTCTCGGGGTCACAAGTTAATTACTGTATCTTACCTGTAGTTATGAGACAGCTGGTGGAGCCCGTCTGACACCTATGAATTAAGATGGTGGACGTGGGCCAAGACTTATACCTGACGTAGGGCCGAGGGTTTGTGTACAGTATTGACTTAATTTACTCACGTGGTACGTACGTTCGTCTTTCCACCTTCAATATTTTTTTCTCACCAAATACCACCTTGTTAGTTCGGGCGGCTGGTCTGTTCTTACTTACTTTGTTATTAATTTTATCGTGTAGTGTTTAGTGCAGGAGGGAATCTGAGGTGTTTGGTAGGGTCACGCTGGATAACACCCTTCTCACGACTATATAGGTGCAGGAATCGAACCCAGGACATAATGGAGAGAGATATAGCACCAATACCCCGAGAGAGTTATTCTTCCTATTATCTTATTATTCTTATTTAGGACCATTTGGGGATACAGGAGGTCAGGCGCCGCCATTTTGTTGACGTCTCGGGTCACGACATGGGCGGCCGCCCACAGTGCCACAACACAGAGGGCGGTGGCACTCATTACCCATGACCAGTAATCAACACTGTTATATATTTTTCTCTTTACGATCTATATGATATTGTGGTCATCATAGTATTACTAATAAGGAAAGAACAAATGGAATCATAATTATCTTAAACTCTTTCCAAACATACTGTAAATTTCTCTCTCAAACTCACTTGATCAATATTTAGAAACAACTTGATCACTTTCCCAAAGCTTGATCACTTCTCCAAAACTTGATCACTTTCCCAAACCTTGATCACTTCCCCAAACCTTGACTATTTTACCTGAACTGAACATTCAGGAAATATGAAGAAAACCTGACGACATTAGCTTGTTGTTGACCTCTGTTGCCTGTTGTTGGCCTGTGTTGTCTGTTGTTGACCTCTATTGCCTGTTGGTGACCTCTGTTTGTTGAAGACCTCTGTTGCTCCCTGTTAAGGCTATATAGGTCCCTGTCATGGCTATAGGTCCCTGTCAAGGCTATAGGCCCCTGTCAAGGCTATAGGCCCCTGTCAAGGCTATAGGTCCCTGTCAAGGCTATAGGTCCCTGTCAAGGCTATAGGCTCCTGTCAAGGCTATAGGCCCCTGTCAAGGCTATAGGTCCTTGTCAAGGCTATAGGTCCCTGTCAAGGCTATAGGCCCCTGTCAAGGCTATAGGCCCCTGTCAAGGCTATAGGCCCCTGTCAAGGCTTATAGGTCCCTCATGTCAAGGCTATAGGCCCTGTCAAGGCTATAGGCCCCTCGTCATGCTATAGTAGGCCCTGTCAGCTATAAGCCCCTGTCAAGGCTATAGGTCCCTGTCAAGGCTACAGGCCCCTGTCAAGGCTATAGGCCCCTCGTCAGTCACAAGCTTTCAGGTCTGCTGGTGCTGAGTAGGCTCGTCGGCCAGGCAGGCCCCTGTCAAGGCTATAGGCCCCTGTCAAGGCTATAGGCCCTGTCAAGCGCTATAGGTCCTCGTCAAGGCTTATGAACCTCGTCAAGGCTATAGGTCCCTGTCAAGGCTATAGGCCCCTGTCAAGGCTATAGGCCCCTGTCAAGGCTATAGGCCCCTGTCAAGGCTATAGGCCCCTGTCAAGGCTATAGGTCCTTCTCATGGCTATAGGTCCCTGTCAAGGCTATAGGTCCCTGTCAAGGCTATAGGTCCCTGTCAAGGCTATAGGTCCCTGTCAAGGCTATAGGCCCCTGTCAAGGCTGTAATGAGACAAAATCTCACATGAAGAGGTAAGTTAGGAGTTTATAGTAGTAGAGTATTATAGCGAGAGGAAATGGTAGCGTGTCTCGAGGGTGTGATGTCAACACTGTATATTAACACAGGCACAGTACAAGTGTAGTATATAAAACACCAATGCGTGTTACAGCTTTATTTTACTAGTTCAATAGGGGGATTAATGGGGGGGTTCGTACACAATTTATGATAGACTATGGTATTCTCGTATAACCTAACCTCACAATTAGAATGGGCACTTCACTAAGTCGATCGTTGGGGAGGTTCGGGATCACTGCACTTCTACAGTCTACACAGCCAGCACTTACTATTACACGTGGAGTTGACAGCACTTTGTCGATGGACCCAGCTGAGACTTCGTTACACTTAGTGGTGGGCTTCTCTGCCGAGCGGGACTGGGGACGTGGTAGCTGGCTCTCCCTGGTTACAAGACAACTCCCTCTCTGCGAATCCCCGAGGGAGGACCAGGACGTCCTATATATTGGGATGCGAGCCGTCAGGTTCAGCTGGCAGGGGGGGGGGCGGCGAAGGGTCTCCTTACATTTGACCTCGCAAATGTGCGGTCAGGCCTGGACCTTTTCAGAACTATCTGGGAAAGTCATCAGGCGGGGCCGTGTGTATATTGGGAGAGCAACCGTGAGAGTTCCCCTACACTTGACTTCCCAAACGTCGGGTCAGACTGGAGTTTCTGAGATGTAAGGAGAAGTCATCAGGTGGGGCCGTGTAACACGAGAGGCCCTGGTTGATTTGTGGCCCCTTGAGTTGGGCTCCAGGGGTTACAAGTGACCTGGCTAATTGTGAGGTCAGGTCCGGCCTTTGTTCAGAGAGTAGGTTATTGTATATCGGAAGAGGGTCAGCTGGTGCCTTCTTACATGTTTTGTTGGGGCCACATGTCACATGGGAGGGGAGCTAGGCTGATTTACCATCCCGGTCAACCGCAGAGTTACCCTATACTTGACCTCGGCTAATGTCGGGACAAGTCTGGCTTTCCTCGCGATGTAAGCTGTGGTCTGACAACCCCTCACTACACCTCCCGCCAAGACCAAAGCTTCCATGCCATACACAATTGTTCACAGTGGATAACAATAGCGAGTGCCCAACCTGAGAAAAATAGCTACTGCGGTGTAAAGTATGCACCTCACATCCTACCATAGTCTGGTAATATTTATAATATCTAAGCGGCTGTCTAAGGATACGGAAACGGAAAGGTGAATGTAGATATGAAGGAGAGAGAGAGCGCCTTAGCAGGAGCTTGTCGGAGAGCGTCACTTTAGGGAGTTAGATGAGGGTACACAGTCGGAGGTTTGAAAGGTTATGCAATGGTGTTGCTTGCCCTGGCTTATTTCTGCTTAGGTTCCAGTATCTTCAAGCCTGGAATAGATTTACATACTTGTTGCTTCAACTGTTAAACTCTTGCGCAGGGCAGCACATACAACATATAATAATAAGATACATGGCCGCTAAAAAAAAGGGGGGGGGGAAGTTGGGGAAGAATACAACTTGTGAACAAAAAGAAATATTTGTACATACTAAAAAGGCAGCAAAAATTATTAACAAGATACAATGGCAAAAACGAAAACTCGTCAGCATTCGTCGAGATCCCGGGTGGCGGGTGGTCCGTCACCACCTCCACCAATCGGTGTCCAGCATCAGGGTGGACGACGCAGTAGATGTGGTGGTTGGCGTTTCCTGTCCCGTCCTGGGGTCTGCCGCGGTGTGTCGCGTGCCTCACTTCCTCCACTTGAACTTCTGTGTGGAGCGGCAGTTCCTGACGCATTCCAGATGGATTTTTCTAGTCCCATCTGAGTTTCCTCTGTAGAGTCTCATTTTCTGTCGTGGTCCAGATGGATTTTTCTAGTTCCATCTGAGTTACCGCCCTTCCCGGCCGGGATCAAAGCCGGTCCACTGCTTGGGGTGTCATCGCTTTGGATGGCGTGTAGGGCAGGGTCCACGGACAAGAGTTCGCCCTCCGTACGTGAGTGTCGGCGAGACCCCTGACCGTCCTGTCCCACACCCTCACAGTGGTGAATCCCTCCCTGGGTGGGCCCCCCAGGGTTTGCTTGTTTCTTCCTCTACTTGTAGTCAGGTCACTTCTGTTTCGTCCCCGATGGTGTGGTAAACACCGGCGAGGCAGATCCCGGGTGGGTCGAGGTCAGCCATTACTTGTCTGGTACCTGGTGGATCCATTCCCGGAGTGGAAGTGCGTGGGACCAGTTGACAGGTCCTGAAACGTAGGGAGCTGTCGTCTGCATCGCCACTGGGACCTCTAGTTGTTTGTTGCCTGTTGCTTGCTGCTACTGAAGTTGCAGGTCGGGTTTTCGGGATTTTCGCCTGGGTTCCAAGGGGACGACCTGATTCCCTGCCTGGAGCTGGGAGCTGCGCTGGTCCTGCATGGCGTAGCTTGCTCAGGCTGAGACAAAATCTCACATGAAGAGGTAAGTTAGGAGTTTATAGTAGTAGAGTATTATAGCGAGAGGAAATGGTAGCGTGTCTCGAGGGTATGATGTCAACACTGTATATTAACACAGGCACAGTACAAGTGTAGTATATAAAACACCAATGCGTGTTACAGCTCTTTTTTACTAGTTCAATAGGGGGGATTAATAGGGGGGAGTTCGTACACAATTTATGATAGACTATGGTATTCTCGTATAACCTAACCTCACAATTAGAATGGGCACTTCACTAAGTCGATCGTTGGGGAGGTTCGGGATCACTGCACTTCTACAGTCTACACAGCCAGCACTTACTGTTACACGTGGAGTTGACAGCACTTTGTCGATGGACCCAGCTGAGACTTCGTTACACTTAGTGGTGGGCTTCTCTCGAGCGGGACTGGGGACGTGGTAGCTGGCCCTCCCTGGTTACAAGACAACTGCTTCTCTGCCAATCGCCGAGGGAGGACCAGGACGTCCTATATATTGGGATGCGAGCCGTCAGGTTCAGCTGGCCGGGGGGGGGGCGGCGAAGGGTCTCCTTACATTTGACCCAGCAAATGTGCGGTCAGGCCTGGACCTTTTCAGAACTATCTGGGAAAGTCATCAGGCGGGGCCGTGTGTATATTGGGAGAGCAACCGTGAGAGTTCCCCTACACTTGACTTCCCAAACGTCGGGTCAGACTGGAGTTTCTGAGATGTAAGGAGAAGTCGTCAGGTGGGGCCGTGTAACACGAGAGGCCCTGGTTGGTTTGTGGCCCCTTGAGTTGGGCTCCAAGGGTTACAAGTGACCTGGCTAATTGTGAGGTCAGGTCCGGCCTTTGTTCAGAGAGTAGGTTATTGTATATCGGAAGAGGGTCAGCTGGTGCCTTCTTACATGTTTTGTTGGGGCCACATGTCACATGGGAAGGGAGCTAGGCTGATTTACCATCCCGGTCAACCGCAGAGTTACCCTATACTTGACCTCGGCTAATGTCGGGACAAGTCTGGCTTTCCTCGCGATGTAAGCTGTGGTCTGACAACCCCTCACTACATAGAATAAACCCCACACCTAATCTTTAATCTCAAAAAACCCAAATTAACCTCACATAATCAAGAGGATTACAGACCATTACGATTGTACCACCAATACCGATACATTTCACACTGGATTAATAACAAAACATTTAATCACATTTCCAATAGCTAATGTCCTACGGATACTGTAAGTATCTAGAATACTATAGGAAGGAATAGAATAAAGGTTAGAATAATTAGTTAAAGAAATATTCGCCATAAGGAGAGGTTAAAATCATTAAAAAAAATTATTATGAATCACCGATGAACATTCCAAGATAAATTATATTATGAAGAGAAGTGACCTTGATTCTAGTTAGATTAGTGACCATCTGCTTAAGTCATCACCTGTGTTAAGTCATCATAGTCATCATCTACATTAGTCAGTTTTAGGCCCATCTCACATGACTGACCGCCCACCGATGTTCTTTCCGCGCGAGGGTGTTAGTTTCCAATGCGTCTTATTATTTCCGCTGGTGGATGTAAGACCAGCTACCCTCACTGACGCAGCTACTGTATGGTCAATTTGATGTTATTCTTGTTTATAAATGCCTTCTAATCTGTCTCAAGTCTATCTGTCTATTGCCATCCCAACTGTCTGTTCGTCTGCGTGGTGTTTGACTGTAAGCCCGTCTGTACTCTTTGTGTCGTCAAAACTTTCTGTCTTATCCGTTGTTGGCGTGTGTCTGCCTGTTTGTCTAATGCTAACCAATCAGTCAGCTCTGTCTGTCTGTCTGTCTGTCATGTTAGTTGCCATATTGTCTATTTGTGCATGTATGAATCTGTCTATTTTTTGTCAACCTCCTGTCTGTTTCACTGTCTATATTTACCATGTGTCGATTGTTGTCATTTCTGTCTGTCTTTCTGTGTGTCCTTGAATCTGTCTGTATTATGTCTATGTCTTTTGTTTGTCCGCTTCTCTCTTTCTCCATTTTTATGGATACTATCTCTATCTTTATTTATATATCCCTATGTCTCCCCATTACACTACTCATCATATTTAGCACTTTTTCTTCCTTATTAAATAGGTGATTTTAATATGGTATTCTGGGAACTTTAAAAAAACACATCCCTCCATTCATACCTCCACCTCTCACCATCCCTCTCTCCCATCTCCTATACTCTCTCGCCTCTTAAGAATAATAATGCTTCAGTCGCTCTTCTTCTCCTTCTCTTCTCCCTTTTTATCTTCTCCATGCATTCCTGTTATTATCTTTTTATCTCTTCTCCTTTTCCATGTACAGTCAGCCACAGGAATAAGTACACACTGTAGCTGTAAGGTCTGGTAACGTTGAAACTGCGCATCCAGACTCATGATGAAACTCAGCTCCCCCCCACCTGTTATCTCTAACTATTTTCTGTTTCCACTTCTTTATTCTTCTATTTACTCATCTTCCTTCCTTTACTAATCCAAACAACATGAAAAAAAAGTAGGCTAAGAGAAAAAGTGGGGGGAGGAGGAGGGAGCTGTACGATAACTCCAATCATCCTGCCGGCTGACAGCGTACAGCAACATCTTTTGCCAGCGTAAATAAAATGGTTAATTAATGCCTTCCTAAAGAAACCATCGACATGGAACCAGGTTTGTTTCACTCTACGAATTTTTTGGCGATTTTTCCACCAAGTTTGATGAAAAAAGATTGTGCCGTTTCGGCTACCCAGAACAGACAGACAGACAGACACACGCCTAGTCCTATAGTATATTAAATTATGTTTATTGCAATGGTAATTACTTATCTATTTACATGACATCAATACTATTAGAATGAACATATGCATGAAGATCCGTTAACCTTTTTTCAAACTATTAACATTCGAGGAAATAAGATGACATTATGATCCATTAGAATAAATACCCCCTGCCATATTCTTCACCAAAATAAGAACATTCTTTTTGGAGTAGTCCCTTGGATTTTCCATATATTCCAAAACAGAGTCAAGAATGATCGTCATTCCCTACATTTACTACATTCTCTTTAGAAACCGAACCAACTCTATTTCCTAACAGACAATGATTACTTGAACTCATCGATCTCCTTACGGAGTTCTACTAGATTGTTAGGGGCTATAAGGTTATTGCCCCCGTTACCAATGTCCTTCTGTGCTGCTGCATTACGTATTTCCATACGCTTTTCCCACACATTTACAGCACTTGGTGTCCCTGCAACATCGCTCCTTACAGCGTCACCTTTATCCTCTTGATTAGTGGACTGAGCTCGTTATTGCAATTGATGATCTTTCGGTTTTTTAGGACACACCCAGGAGCTGGCATTGTGAGCACCCCCACAATTTCAGCATTTTGGTGTAATTTTCTCCTTCGCCTTAAGTTTATCTCCACATACCTTAGATTCATGCATTTTTCCACAGAATCTACATCGAAAATCATTATGGCATTTCCACGCCATGTGCCCCCACTTGCAACACTTATAGCATATTAGTGGAGATTCGTTGTCGACAGCAACCCGTTTATATCCCAAACATCTCACAACTAAGAGGTTATCAAAGTTTTGAATTACCAGCTGATTTGACTGTAAATTGTAGAGGTTTGACGACTTATATCAAAGATGATATTCCAGCATCTTTTCATTCCGCTCTAAAAATAAACGGTACCGAGTATTTGTGTGTTAGTATTACGCTTCAAGATGCTACACTGTTCATTATTAATGCTTATGTGCATGCTGACTCCTTGACAGCTGATGATCTGCCGGACATTATTTTTGCTGATGATTGTTTACTAATTGGTGATTTGAACGCTAGGCACATCAATCTTGGCAGTAGAGGTTCTCAAAATCACAATGGAATGGTTCTGAAAAATATCGTAGACTCTATAGAAGATGCTAGGGTCCTCTGAGCTGGTGAGCCGACACATGTTAAATGGGGTAGACTTGATTATGCAATACTTTTTAATATGTTAGATGTGCATGCAAATTTGAATATTGTGGATCCGCTTTTGAGTGATCAATTTGCAATTAAATTGAAGCTTCATTTGAACAAAAATTTTTATGTTAACAATAGGAAAAGGCATACAATAACAGTAGGCCAACATAGTGAATTGGTAGCCAAAGTCGGCGAGTGGTATAAAGCGTACAAAAAGCTTGGAATTAAAGTTGAAAACATATTTTATGATGATTTGTTAGTAGTGATTGATTCCATTTTGAATAAGCCAAGGAGACAGTATGGATATAACACAAAACCTAAGCCTAGGTATTATAATGATAAGATTATAAAGGGGTGGAATAAGTTACTGAGGAAATGTCATAGTAAGTGGAGTAAAGATCCTAGCAATGAAAAAAACCGGAAAACTCTGATTGAAGTGGCAGAGTGTACAACAGAGTTCAATCAGAAAGCCAGAAGTATGTATTGGAGTGGTTTT
>NW_024716755.1:0-4402 GCF_018991925.1 Homarus americanus | reverse complement strand
ACTTTGTTATACTTGATTAGTGGACTTTGTTATTCCCAATGAGGGGCCTTTGTTAAACTCGATGAGGGGCCTTTGTTATACTCGACCAGGGGACTTTGTTATACTCGATCAGGGGCCTTTGTTAAACTCGATATGGGGACTTTGTTGTAATCGATCAGGGGGCTTTGTTATACTCGATCAGGGACCGTTGTTATACTCGATCAGGGGACTTTGTTATACTCGTTGCGTGGACTTTGTTATACTTGATCAGGGGACTTTCTTATACTCGATGAGGGGCCTTTGTTATACTCGACCAAGGGACTTTGTTATAATCATTCAGGGGACTTTGTTATACTCGATCAGGGGACTTTGTTATACTCGATCAGGGACTTGTTATACTCGACCAGGAGTTTGTTATACTCGATCAGGGGACTTTGTTATACTCGATCAGGGGCCTTTGTTAAACTCGATCAGGGGACTTTGTTGTACTCGATCAGGGGACTTTGTTATACTCGATGAGGGGCCTTTGTTATCCTCGACCAGGGGATTTTGTTATAATCGTTCAGGGGACTTTGTTATAATTGAACAGGGGACTTTGTTAAACTCGATGAGGGTCCTTTGTTATACTCGACCAGGGGACTTTGTTATAATCGTTCGGGGGACTTTATTACACTCGATCAGGGGACTTTGTTATACTCGATCAGGGGACTTTGTTATACTCGACCAGGGGAGCTTGATATACTCGACCAGGGGACTTTGTTATACTCGATCAGGGGCCTTTGTTAAACTCCATTAGGGCCTTTGTTATACTAAATGAGGGGCCTTTGTTATACTCGATCAGGGGACTTTGTTATACTCTTTCAGCGGACTTTGTTATTCTCGATCATAGGACTTTGTTATACTCGTTCAGGGGACTTTGTTGTTAAACTCGATCAGGGACTTTTGTTGTATCTGACTAGGGGACTTTGTTATACTCGATGAGGGGCCTTTGTTAAACTCGATGAGGGGCCTTAGTTACACTCGACCAGGGGACTTTGTTGTACTCGATGAGGGGCCTTTGTTATACACGATCAGGGGGCTTTGTTATAGTCGATTTGGGAACTTTGTTTTGCTCGATCAGGTGACTTTGTTATACTCGATCAGCGGACTCTGTTATACTCGATCAGGGGACTTTGTTATACTCTATCAGGGGATTTTGCTATCCTCGATCAGGGGACATTGTTATGCTCTATGAGGGGGCTTTGGTATACTCGATCAGGGAACTTTGTTATACTCGGTGAGGGGACTTTGTTATACTTGATCAGGGGACTTTGTTATGCTCGATGAGGGGGCTTTGTTATACAAGATCAGGGGGCTTTGTTATACTTGACCAGTGGCCTTTATTTTAATCGTTCAAGGGACTTTTTTATACTCGATCAGAGGACTTTGTTATACTCGATCAGAGGACTTTGTTATACTCGATGAGGGGCCTTTGTTAAACTCGATGAGGGGCCTTTGTTATACTCGACCAGGGGACTTTGTTATACTCGATCAGGGGCCTTTGTTAAACTCGATCAGGGGCCTTTGTTATACTCGATCAGGGGATTTTGTTATTCTCGATCAGGGGACTTTGTTAAACTCGTTCAGGGGACTTTGTTATACTTGATCAGGGGACTTTGTTATACTCGATGAGGCCCTTTGTTATACTCGACCATGGGACTTTGTTATAAACGTTCAGGGGACTTTGTTATACTCGATCAGGGGACTTTGTTATACTCGATCAGGGGACTTTGTTATAATCGACCAGGGGAGTTTGTTTTACTCGACCAGGGAAATTTGTTATATTCGATCAGGCGCCTTTGTTAAACTCGATCAGGGGCCTTTGTTATACTCGATCAGGGGACTTTGTTATACTCAATCAGGGGACTTTGTTATACTCGATCAGCGACTTTGTTATACTTGATCAGGGGACTTTGTTATACTCGATGAGGGGCCTTTGTTATACTTGCTAATCAGGGGACTTGTTATACTGGATCAGTGGACTTCGCTATTCTGACTGGGGATTTTTGTTATACTCTGTTCAGGGGACTTTGTTATACTTGGATTAGGGGACTTTATATTCCTGATGAGGGGCCTGTTAAACCTGGATGAGGCCTTGTACTTTTGAACAGGGACTTTGTTATACTCGGATCAGGGGCCTTCAGCAAAACCTGGGATATGGGACTTTATGTATCGATCAGGGCTTCGGTACCGATCAGGACCTTTGTTATACTCGATCAGGGGCCTTTGTTAAACTCGATCAGGGGCCTTTGTTATACTGGATCAGGGGACTTTGTTATACTCTATTAGGAGACTTTGTTATACTCGATCAGGGGTCTTTGTTATAATCGATCAGGGAACTTTGTTATACTCGATTAGGGGCCTTTGTTATAATCGTTCAGGGGACTTTGTTATACTCGATCAGGGGACTTTGTTATGCTCAATGAGGGGCCTTTGTTAAACTCGATGAGGGGCCTTTGTTATACTCGACCAGGGACTTTGTTATACTCGATCAGTGGCCTTTGTTACACTGGACGAGGGCCTTTTATACTGACCAGATTTGTTAAGTAATCGTTCAGGGGACTCTTTTGTTATAATTGAACAGGGGACTTTGTTAAACTCGATGAGGGTCCTTTGTTATACTCGACCAGGGGACTTTGTTATAATCGTTCAGGGGACTTTATTATACTCGATCAGGGGACTTTGTTATACTCGATCAGGGGACGTTGTTATACTCGACCAGGGGAGGTTGATATACCCGACCAGGGGACTTTGTTATACTCGAACAGGGGCCTTTGTTAAACTCCATTAGGGGCCTTTGTTATACTCGATGAGGGGCCTTTGTTATACTTAATCAGGGGACTTTGTTATACTCCGATCAGGGACTTTTGTTATAATTTCCGACCAGGAGCCGGTTATACCTTTGACCAGGGACTTTGTTATACTCCTCGATCAGGGGCCTTGTTAAACCTGATCAGGGACTTTGTTGTACCTGACCAGGGACTCGGTTATACTCGATGAGGGGCCTTTGTTAAACTCGATGAGGGCCTTAGTTATACTCGACCAGGGGACTTTGTTGTACTCGATGAGGGGCCTTTGTTAAACTCGATCAGGGGCCTCTGTTATACTCGATCAGGGGACTTTGTTATACTCTATTAGGGGACTTTGTTATACTCTATCAGGGGATTTTGCTATCCTCGATCAGGGGACATTGTTATGCTCTATGAGGGGGCTTTGGTATACTCGATCAGGGAACTTTGTTATACTCGGTGAGGGGACTTTGTTATACTCGATCAGAGGACTTTGTTATACTCGTTCAGGGGACTTTGTTATACTTGATTAGGGGACTTTGTTATGCTCGATGAGGGGGCTTTGTTATACAAGATCAGGGGGTTTTGTTATACTTGATCAGGGGCCTTTATTTTAATCGTTCAAGGGACTTTTTTATACTCGATCAGGGGACTTTGTTATACTCGATCAGGGGACTTTGTAATACTCGACCAGGGGAGTTTGTTATACTCGACCAAAGGACTTTGTTATATTCGATCAGGGGCCTTTGTTAAACTCGATCAGGGGTCTTTGTTATACTCGATCAGGGGTATTTGTTATACTCGATCAGGGGACTTTATTATACTCGATCAGCGGACTTTGTTATACTTGATCAGGGGACTTTGTTATACTCGATGAAGGGCCGTTGTTATACTCAATCAGGGGACTTTGTTATACTCGATCAGCGGACTTTGTTTTTCTCGATCTTGGGATTTTGTTATACTCGTTCAGGGGACTTTATTATACTTGATAAGGGGACTTTGTTATTCCCGATGAGGGGCCTTTGTTAAACTCGATGAGGGGCCTTTGTTATACTCGACCAGGGGACTTTGTTATACTCGATCAGGGGCCTTTGTTTAACTCGATATGGGGACATTGTTGTACTCGATCAGGGGGCTTTGTTATACTCGATCAGGGACCTTTGTTAAACTCGATCAGGGGACTTTGTTATACTCCTTGAGGGGACTTTGTTATATTCATTCAGGGGACTTTGTTATACTCGATCAGGGGACTTTGTTACACTCGATCAGGGGACTTTGTTATACTCGACCAGGGGAGCTTGATATACTCGACCAGGGGACTTTGTTATACTCGATCAGGGGCCTTTGTTAAACTCCATTTGGAGCCTTTGTTATGCTCGATGAGGGGCCTTTGTTATACTCGATCAGGGGACTTTGTTATACTCGATCAGCGGACTTTGTTATTCTCGATCAGGGGACTTTGTTATACTCGTTCGGGGGACTTTGTAATACTTTATCAGGGGACTTTGTTATACTCGATGAAGGGCCTTTGTTAAACTCGATGAGGGGGCCTTTGTTATACTCGACCAGGGGACTTTGTTATACTCGATCAGGGG
>NW_024716754.1:0-39893 GCF_018991925.1 Homarus americanus | reverse complement strand
AATAAGTTTTATATACAGGAGAGAACACAAACACCTGTATAGTTTGTAGGTTCGGTTTACTGGATAAGAGTATGTACACAGAGGTGACAGCAACGTTCTCTAGCTAAGGTCCTGGTCACTGACCACCACAGACGACGTATGGCAAGTGATACATTAGCAGCTTCCATACGTCGCCAGGCACATTAATTAAGCATGTGGGATATGGTATCACATTGCCATTAACGCCGTTAGCTAGCTGAATAAATAATACAAATGGAGCACACACATAATATACATACATACACATAATCCACAGCATACATAATATACATACACCTCCCTACATGCCTGCTAGCAAAGTCTTGAGCGGGATCCTTTCTGGGATCTGTTCTGAGCAAGCCGAGGGACCCTCATCACTGGGAAGCGGTATGGGACCAACACTGGTGGTGGGGCCAGTGAGAAGGCAGTGTTGGCTGGCGGAGAAAATGGCGGCCCACCACACACACGATTACTGTACCGCACTGTGTCTCTGTGACCAAGCGAGTATTTGATGACATGCTTGCTGCACCCAACGTAGAGTAGAAATGGCCCTGAACACGGGACTGGTGCGACATCAACCTGGGGGAGGAACGGGCGGTCGTTGTAAAGCGGGCGACGACGTCCTGAACACGTTCGGCGGCTCGGCTATCACAATCCTTCGCTCCTACCCGCCACCCTTGGAGAAGGATTGAGGTGAGCAGGACACAAGAACGAAAGGGGGGCGTCCATACAAAAACCTGGGCAGGGGAGCGTCCGGTGAAGCATAGGTGTTGCGGAGTTCGCACATTCCCGGTCGAAGGCCTCGCAGTCAATGTTCCTAAGGCCACCTTAAGGACGAGGCATTCTCAGGGATTGACAGCAGCTCAGCGTGGCTGCTGACTGCGGGTAATGGGGCGATGACAACAGACATGCCGGACTCCCTTATCGGTTGGCGAACAATAAGCAAAGTCCCGCTTAGAACGAACTGAGGCCTCCGGTGCCGGTTCGCGAGGCGTGACAGGAACGCCCACGTCACGGAAGTAGTGGCGGTCCGCGCGATGGTGGCGGCAGACGTCGTAAGCCATTACTGCCCTGATGACAACCGGCCAACCAGAGAGAGACGGTCGACGATAACAGGAAGCGACTTTCCTGACACACAGAAAGCCGCCGACACAGACTCAAAGGGGCGGGTGGGGCTGTCGTCACTCATGAAGGGTACCTGCCGCTGGCTGGCTGTAATACGTGGCGGGCTTACACTGACTCCGGACAGCATTGAGATGTCGTCGATGCCACAGGCCGGAACACAGTCTGTCGTGCATCGTCGTTTGCGGCCCCAGCTCCATCGGTGACTGCCGAAGGCGAGCCAGCGGCGTGGGGACGTGATGCAGCAGGGACAACTACCGAAGGAGAGTAAGCTCACTGGCCAGAGGTAGGGGTAGGCGGCAGCAGGGTACAGCGTTCTTCGTGCACCCTGTTGGCGTGTTCCTACCAAGAATGGGTTGGGGAAGTCCTGGGAGATGATGGCCGTCCTTGCAATGTTCGTAGGACAAAGGCGAGCGGGGACACCATTAATATGCACGCGCCAATCCAGGCCTGGACACGACGCAGCTGCCACAAAGGTGATATGTATAGAGTGAACCTAGGGCTAGCCATTCCAGAACCATCTGCCATGACGCGGAGTGGTCCCGGAGGCGGTCCCAGATCGCTTGAGAGAGAGCCCTGCTGGTCGCAAAATGCTGTGACCGGATGATCGCGCGGGATCAGCGCCGGTGTCGGGCAACATCTGAAGACGGGGATGACACGCCGCCGTAGTCACGATGACGTTGATGTACTGGGGGACTTTTTGGTCCTGGGATGCGAGAGCACACCCTCCCAAAATGGGCCGGCCAACTCGTCGCGCCTCTACGGCGACCGTGGGCGGCCTCACTGGTAAAGGGCGCCGAGGCTCCCGACGCCCTTGCTCGTGGGTAGGGCAACACTGCCAAGGCTCAGACGACCCACAATTGCACTGTACGTACTTAACAGGCACCGCACTGTGAGCGAACCAGTGGCCCTCACGGTCACAACCCAAACCGAGCATCTGGACATACCTGTGTTCCGTGCCAAGCCACCACAGCGTTGCTGCCCAAAACCTGAACTGGTGGCGAAGGCAGGAGACTTTGTCTTCACCTTAACACAGCCACAGCTGTAGGGGGGGCTCGGATGGCAGAGGTGGCACACCTGGCAGCCTCATAGGGCGACATATCGTCAGCATCCTGAGAAGTCGAGGTGGGGCGTTGGACAAGTTCCTCGTCCTTAACACCCATCAGGATCACCTGCTTCAACTGGGTCTCCTCGCACTGCTGGTGGTGGCCTAAACATATATCTACCTCTTCCGAGGCTCTCTTAAGGCGTACATAAAAAGCGTCAAAAGACTCACCCTCCATCTGTCTGCAGCTAAACAATTCCCTCCTGCGCAGAGCTTCATTCTGCTGTCCTTTGATGTGCCGTTGTAGAACGTCCAGTACCTCCTCTACAGACAGCGAAGAGGTTGGGGGTACCTGCAACGTACGTTCTAAGACACGCTGAACTTCCAAGGACAGGCACATACGCAGCTGGATGAGTTGTTTAGGCTGTGACAAACTCTGGAGATCCACCATTGTAGCATAATCAGCCCACCGCCGCCGCCATTCGCGAAAAGTCTGGAAATTTGCATCAGGCTCCAAGATGGGCGGTGTTTGAGCTGCTGCTTTAGGTGGGGCTGGGGGGCGTGAAGGAAGCATGGATGAGGTATCTGAACCATTCAGTACCGAGGCAGTGTTAGAGCCAGGGGCTTGGTTAACAGTGAGGCGAGATATCAAGGCTTCAAACCGTGCACTGTCTTCCATTCTCCGTTGGTGGTCTCGTTCTGCCTCTGCTTGCCTTCTGTGCTCATCCGCCAAACGTCTGTGAGCTTCATCCTCGCGTCTCTCATCTCTCATAAACTTCATTAAGGCAATTATCTCTGGAGATAACGCTGAATGTTGAGGTGAAGGGCTGCGCGATGTTGTGGGAGCTGGAGCGTCGTGGCCGGCCTGGTCATCCATCTCTGGGGGACTATCATCCGCTTGACTCATCCAGGCGCTGGGTCCACGGCTACGTAAGGCATGAGACATAACTACTTTATCTGTGTACTGTGTCTTAAATCAGTGTTGACCGGTCAGCCCGTCGTATCAACAAGATTTCAGACAAAAAAAATTTAATTAAATACACAGATAAGTAGGTTATATATATAAAATATATATAATGAAGCCGCGCGGTCAGCAAGTGTTAGTACATGTATGTGTGTGTGTCCCAGGCAGGCAGAGCGTCTCGCCCCAGCTGTGAGGGGGGGTGGAGGCGGCGCTGTGAGGGAGGGGGGTGGAGATAGGAGTAGCTCAGTCGCTCTCTGTAAACGGTCAGAGGAGGGTGCGCTGAGCTCTACACCCCACAAATGCCCAGAACATGCCGTATACCTTGGAAATCCGTTCGAACAAGGTCACACATGAATGGCACGAAACACACAATGCACTTAACACTTCACAGAAAATCACTGTCACTGACACTGCTCAAAGTTGCGAAATTCTTCGAGGGATGACGCGGGGTTGACACAAAGGCGGGAGTCATAAGCCGGCTTTCCACAAACTTGCACTAATCACTCGTAATAATCCAGTAAAACTACGCACTGCGCCATGTTAGGTGTTCTGGGTAATAAGTTCTATATACAGGAGAGAACACAAACACCTGTATAGTTTTGTAGGTTCGGTTTACTGGATAAGAGTATGTACACAGAGGTGGGTAGCACTGCTCCCTAGCTAAGCTCTTGGTCAACTACCATAGACGACGTATGGCAAGTGATACATTAGCAGCTTCCATACGTCGCCAGGCACATTAATTAAGCGTGTGGGATATGGTAATAACATTGCCACACGCTGCTAGCTAGGCTGAATAAATATAAATGGAGCACATACATAATATACATACATAATACATAATCCAGCATACATAATATACATACACCTGGGAGTGTCTGAGGTGTACCTGGCAGTGTCAGAGGTGTACCTGGGAGTGTCAGTGGTGTAACTGGGAGTGTCAGTGGTGTACCTGGGAATGTCAGAGGTGCACCTGGGAGTGCCAGAGTTGTACCTGGGAGTGTCAGCTGTATACCTGGGAGTGTCTGAGGTGTACCTGGCAGTGTCAGAGGTGTTCCTGGGAGTGTCAGTGGTGTACCTGGGAGTGTCAGTGGTGTACCTGGGAGTGTCTGAGCTGCACCTGGGAGTGTCTTAGGTGTTCCTAGGAGTGTCAGAGGTGTACCTGCGAGTGTGAGAGGTGTACCTGGGAGTGTGAGAGGTGTACCTGGGAGTCTCTGGGGTGTACCTGGGAGTGTCAGGGGTGTATGTGGGAGTGTCCTAGGTGTACCTGAGAGTGTCGGAGGTGTACCTGGAAGGGTCAGAGGTGTACCTGGGAGTGTCTGAGGTGTACCTGGGAGTGTCTGAGGTGTACCTGGGAGTGTCTGAGGTGTACCTGGGAGTGTCAGAGGAGTAACAGGGAGTGTCAGAGGTGCACCTAAGAGTGTCAGACGTGTACCTGTGAGTTTCAGATGTGTACCTGTGAGTGTCTGAGGTGTTCCTGGGAGTGTGAGAGGTGTACCTGGGAGTATCGGAAGTGTACCTGTCAGAGTCTGAGGTGTATCTGGGAGTGTCAGCGGTGTACCTGGGAGTGTCTGAGTGTACCAGGGAGGTCAGTGGAGACCTGAGTTCTGGTGTACTGGGAGGCAAGAGGTACCTGGGAATATCGGAGGTGTACCTGGGAATATCGGAGGTGTAACTGGGAGTGTCAGAGGCATATCTGGGAGTGTTGGAGGTGTACCTGGAGTGTCACAGGAGTACCTGGGATTGTCAGAAGTGTACCTGGCAGTGTCAGAGGTGTACCTGGGAGGCCAGGATGTACCTGGGAGGTCAGAGGTGCACCTGGGAGGCGGGTGGTGTACCAGGAATGGCAGTTGAGTACTTGGGACTGTCACGGTGAACCTGAGAGGTCAGAGGTGTACCTTAGAGTGTCAGAGGTGTCCTGCTGGGTGCGAGGTGTACCTGGGAGTGTCGGAGGTGTACCTGGCAGTGGCAAGTGTTCCGGGAGTGTCGGAGGTACCTGGGAGTGTCGGAGGTACCTGGCAGTGTCAGCGGTGTACCTTGGAGTGTCAGAGTTGTACCAGGGAATGAGTGAGTACCTGGGAGGTCAAAGGTGTAACCTGGGAGTGTCAGAGGTACCTGGGAGGTCAGAGGTACCTGGGAGGTCAGAGGTGTACCTGGGAGTGTCGGAGTTGTACCTGGGAGTGTGAGAAGCACCTGGGAGGTCTGGGGTGTACCTGGGAGTGTCTGGGGTGCACCTGGAGTGTCAGAGGTTGGGAGTGTCAGGAGGTGCACTGGGAGTGTTGGAGGTGTACTGCGAGTGTGAGAAGTGGGCACCGGAAGTGTCTGGGCACCTGGGAGTGTCTGGGTGTACCTGGGAGTGTCTGAGGTGTACCTGGGAGTGTCAGAGGTACCTGGGAGTCAGGTGTACCTGGGAGGTCAGAGGTGTACCTGGGAGAGTCGGAAGTGTACCTGGGAGGTCGCAGGAGTACCTGGGAATGCACAGAGGTGTACCTGGCAGTGTCAGAGGTGTACCTGGGACTGTCAGAGATGTACCTGGAGTGTCAGAGGTGTATCTGAGGTCGGACGTGCCTGGGAGTGTCAGAGGTGTACCAGGGAATGTCAGTGGAGCACTTGGGAGCAGAGGTGCATCTGGGTGGTGTCAGAGGTGTATGTGGGAGAAGTTGGACGTGTACCTGGGAGCGTCAGATGTGTACCAGGAATGTCAGTGAGTACTTGGGAGGGTCAGAGGTGTACTGGAGTGTCAGAGGTACATGGGAGTGTCAGAGGTGTACCTGGGAGTATCAGAGGTGTACCTGGGAGTGCCAGAGGTGTACCTGGGAATGTCAGAGGCATACCAGGGAGTGCCAGTGAAGTACCCTGGGAGTCTCCAGAGGTGTACCTGGGAGTACGCAGGTGTACCTGGGAATATCGGAGGTGTACCTGGGAATATCGGAGGTGTACCAGGGAGTGTCAGAGGTGTACCTGGGAGTCTCAGAGGTGAACCAGGGCGTATCAGAGAGTACCTGGGAGTGTCAGTGGTGTACCAGGAGTGTCAGTGGAATACCTGGGAGTCTCAAAGGTGTACCTGGGATATCAGAGGTGTACCTGGGAATATCGGAGGTGTAACTGAATATCGGAGGTACCTGGGAGGTCAGAGGTATATCTGGGAGTGTCAGAGGTGTACCTGGAGTGTCACAGGAGTACCTGGGATTGTCAGAGGTGCACCTGGCAGTGCAGAGGTGTACCTGGGAGTCCAGAGATGTACCTGGGAGGTCAGAGGTACCTGGGAGTGTCAGTGGTGTACCAGGGAATGTCAGTGAGTACTTGGGAGTGTCAGCGGTGTACCTGGGAGTGTCAGAGGTGTACCTTAGAGTGTCAGAGGTGTGCCTGGGAGTGTCAGAGGTGTACCTGGGACGGGAGGTGTACCTGGGAGTGTGAGAAGTGCACCTGGGAGTGTCGGAGGTGTACCTGGAGTGTCGGAGGTGTACCTGGCAGTGTCAGCGGTGTACCTGGGAGTGTCAGAGTTGTACCAGGGAATGTCAGTGGAGTACCTGGGAGTGTCAAAGGTGTACCTGGGAGTGTCAGAGGTGTACCTGGGGTGTCAGAAGGGGACCTGGGAGTGTCAGAGGTGTACCTGCGAGTGTCGGAGTTGTACCTGGGAGTGTGAGAAGTGTACCTGGAAGTGTCTGGGGTGTACCTGGGAGTGTCTGAGGTGTACCTGGGAGTGGTCTGAGGTGTACCTGGTGAGTGTCAGAGGTACCTGGGAGTGTCAGAGGTGTACCTGAGTGTCAGAGGTGTACCTGGGAGTGTCGGAGGTGTACCTGGGAGTGTCACAGGAGTACCTGGGAATGTCATAGGTGTACCTGGGACTGTCAGAGATGTACCTTGGAGTGTCAGAGGTGTATCTGGGAGTGTCGGACGTGTACCTGGGAGTGTCAGAGGTGTATGTGGGAGTGTTGGACGTGTATCTGGGAGTGTCAGAGGTGTACCAGGGAATGTCAGTGGAGTACTTGGGAAGGTCAGAGCTGTACTTGGGAGTGTCAGATGTGTACCTGGGAGTGTCAGAGGTGTACCTGGGAGTACAGAGGTGTACCTGGGAGTGCCAGAGGCCTGGGAATGTCAGAGTATACCAGGGAGTGTCAGTGAAGTACCTGGGAGTCTCAAAGGTACCTGGGAGTATCGAGAGGTACCTGGGAATATCGGAGTACCTGGGAATATCGGAGGTGTACCAGTGAGTGTCGAGGTGTACCTGGGAGTCTCAGAGGTGAACCAGGGCGTGTTAGAGGAGCACCTGGAGGTCAGAGGTGTACCAGGGAGTGTCAGCTGAGCCTGGGAGTCTCAAAGGTGTATCTGGGAGTATCAGAGGTACCTGGGAATATCGGAGGTGTACCTGGGAATATCGGAGGTGTACTTGGGAGTGTCAGAGGTATATCTGGGAGTGTCGGAGGTGTACCTGGAGTGTCACAGGAGTACCTGGGTTGCTCGGAGGTGTTGACCTGGCAGGTCAGAGGTGTACCTGGGAGTGTCGGAGGTGTACCTGGGAGTGTCGGAGGTGTACCTGGGAGGTGAGAAGGTACCTGGGAGTGCATGGACACCTGGGAGGTCAGAGGTGTACCTGGGAGTGTCAGAGAGGTGTACCTGGGAGTGTCAGAGGTGTACCTGGGAGTGTCGGAGTTGTACCTGAGAGGAGAAGTGTACCTGGGAGTGTCTGGGATGTACCTGGGAGTGTCTGGGGTGTACCTGGGAGTGTCAGAGGTGTACCTGGGAGTGTCAGAGGTGTACCTGGGAGTGTCGGAGGTGTACTTGTGAGTGTGAGAAGTGTACCTGGAAGTGTCTGGGGTGTACCTGGAAGTGTCTGGGGTGTACCTGGGAGTGTCTGAGGTGTACCTGGTGAGTGTCAGAGGTGTACCCGGAGTGTCAGAGGTGTACCTGGGAGTGCAGAGGTGTACCTGGGAGTGTCGGAGGTGTACCTGCGAGTGTCACAGGAGTACCTGGGAATGTCAGAGGTGTACCTGGCAGTGTCAGAGGTACCTGGGACTGTCAGAGATGTACCTTGGAGTGTCAGAGGTGTACCTGGGAGTGTCAGAGGTGTACCAGGGAATGCCAGTGGAGTACTTGGGAGTGTCAGAGGTGTACTTGGGAGTGTCAGAGGTGTACATGGGAGTGTCAGGGGTGTACCTGGGAGTATGAGATGTGTACCTGGGAGTGCCAGAGGTGTACCTGGGAATGTCAGAGGTATACCAGGGAGTGTCAGTGAAGTACCTGAGTCTCTCAAAGGTGTACCTGGGAGTATCGGAGGTGTACCTGGGAATATCGGAGGTGTACCTGGGAGTGCCAGAGGTGTACCTGGGAATGTCGAGGTGCCCAGGGAGGTCAGTGAAGTACCTGGGAGTCTCAAAGTGTATATCGGAGGTACCTGGGAATACGGAGGTGTACCTGGGAATATCGGAGGTGTACCAGGAGTGTCAGAGGTGTACCTGGGAGTCTCAGAGGTGAACCAGGGCGTGTCAGAGGAGTACCTGGGAGTGACAGAGGTGTACCAGGAGTGCAGGTGAGTACTGGGAGTCTCAAAGGTGTATCTGGGAGTATCAGAGGTGTACCTGGGAATATCGAGGTGTACCTTGGAATATCGGAGGTGTACCTGGAGTGTCACAGGAGTACCTGGGATTGTCAGAGGTGTACCTGGCAGCTCAGAGGTGTACCTGGGAGGTCAGAGATGTACCTGGAGTGTCAGAGGTGTACCTGGGAGTGTCAGTGGTGTACCACGGAATGTCAGTTGAGCACTTGGGAGTGTCAGAGGTACCTGGGAGTCAGAGTGTACCTTAGAGTGTCAGGAGGTACCTGGCGGTGTCAGAGGTGTACCTGGAGTGTCGGAGGTGTACCTGGGAGTGCCAGAGGTGTACCTGGGAGTGTCAGAGGTGACCTGGGAGTGTCGGAGGTGTACCTGGGAGGTCAGAGGTGTACCAGGGAGTGTCAGGGGTGTAACCTGGGAGGCCAGAGGTGTAACTGGGAATGTCACAGGTGTACCAGGAGTGTCAGTGAAGTACCTGGGAGTCTCAGGTGTACCTGGGAGTACCGGAGGTGTACCTGGGAATACGGAGGTGCCTGGGAATATCGGAGGTGTACCAGTGAGTGTCAGAGGTGTACCTGGGAGTCTCAGAGGTGAACCAGGGCGTGTTAGAGGAGTACCTGGGAGTGTCAGAGGTGTACCAGGGAGTGCTGTGCTGAGTACCTGGGAGTCTCAAAGGTGTATCTGGGAAATCAGAGGTGTACCTGGGAACACCGGAGGTGTACCTGGGAATATCGGAGGTGTACCTGGAGTGCCAGAGGCATATCTGGAGTGTCGGAGGTGTACCTGGAGTGTCACAGGAGTACCTGGGGTTGTCAGAGGTGTACCTGGCAGTGTCAGAGGTACCTGGGAGTGTCAGAGATGTACCTGGGAGTGTCAGAGGCATACCTGGGAGTGCTGTGGTGTACCAGGGAATGCTGTTGAGTACTTGGGAGTGTCAGCGGTACCTGGGAGTGTCAAGGTGTACCTAGAGTGTCAGAGGTACCTGGCGGTGTCAGAGGTACCTGGGAGTGTCGGAGGTGTACCTGGGAGTGTCGGAGGTGTACCTGGGAGTGTGAGAAGGTACCTGGGAGGCCGGAGCTGTACCTGGGAGGTCAGGAGGTACCTGGGAGGTCAGAGGTGTACCTGGGAGTGTCAGAGGGTACCTGGGAGTGTCGGAGTTGTACCTGAGAGGAGAAGTGTACCTGGAGTGTCTGGGATGTACCTGGGAGTGTCTGGGTGTACCTGGGAGTGTCAGAGGTACCTGGGAGGTCAGAGGTGTACCTGGGAGGTGTCGGAGGTGTACCAGCGAGTGTGAGAAGGTACCTGGAAGGTCTGGGTGTACCTGGAAGTGTCTGGGTACCTGGGAGTGTCTGAGGTGTACCCAGAGTGTCAGAGGTACCTGGGAGTGTCAGAGGTGTACCTGGGAGTGTCAGAGGTGCCTGGGAGTGTCGGAGGTGTACCTGGCGAGTGTCACAGGAGTACCTGGGAATGTCAGGGTGTACCTGGCAGTGTCAGAGGTGTACCTGGGACTGTCAGAGATGTACCTTGGAGTGTCAGAGGTATCTAGGATGTCGACGGTACCTGGGAGTGTCAGAGTGTACCAGGAATGCCAGGAGTACTTGGAGTGTCAGAGGTACTTGGGAGTGTCAGAGGTGCATGGGAGTGTCAGGGTGTACCCAGAGATGTACCTGGGAGTGCCAGAGGTGCACCTGGGAATGTCAGAGGCATACCAGGATGTCAGTGAAGCACCTGGGAGTCTCAAAGGTGTACCTGGGAGTATCGGAGGTACCTGGGAATATCGGAGGTGCGGGAGTGCCAGAGGTGTACCTGGGAATGTCAGAGGTATACCCAGGAGTGTCAGTGAAGTACCTGGGAGTCTCAGTGTACCTGGGAGTATCGAGGTGTACCTGGGAATATCGGAGGTGTACCTGGAATATCGGAGGTGTACCAGGAGTGTCAGAGGTGTACCTGGGAGTCTCCAGAGGTGAACCAGGGCGTGTCAGAGGAGTACCTGGGAGTGACAGAGGTGTACCAGGAGTGTCAGTGGAGTACCTGGGAGTCTCAAAGGTGTATCTGGGAGTATCAGAGGTGTACCTGGGAATATCGGAGGTGTACCTTGGAATATCGGAGGTACCCTGAGTGTCACAGGAGTACCTGGGATTGTCAGAGTACCTGGCAGTGTCAGAGGTGTACCTGGGAGTGTCAGAGATGTACCTGGGAGTGTCAGAGGTGTACCTGGGAGTGTCAGTGGTGTACCACGGAATGTCAGTTGAGTACTTGGGAGTGTCAGCGGTGTACCTGGGAGGTCAGAGGTGTACCTTAGAGTGTCAGAGGTGTACCTGGCGGTGTCAGAGGTGTACCTGGAGTGTCGGAGGTACCTGGGAGTGCCAGAGGTGTACCTGGGAGTGTCAGAGGTGTACCTGGGAGTGTCGGAGGTGTACCTGGGAGCCTGAGAGGTGTACCAGGGAGTGTCAGGTGTAACTGGGAGTGTCAGAGGTGTAACTGGGAATGTCACAGGTGTACCAGGAGGTGTCAGTGGAGTACCTGGGAGTCTCAAAGGTGACCTGGGAGTATCGGAGGTACCTGGGAATATCGGAGGTACCTGGGAGTGTCAGAGGTGTACCTGGGAGGTTCGGAGGTGTACCGAGTATCACAGGAGTACCTGAATGTCAGAGGTGTACCTGGCAGTGTCAGAGGTGTACCTGGGACTTCAGAGATGTGCCTTGGAGTGTCAGAGGTGTATCTGGGAGTGTCGGACGTGTACCTGGAGTGCTAGAGGTGTACCAGGAATGTCAGTGAGTACCTGGGATGTCAAAGGGGTACCTAGGAGTGTCAGAGGTGTATGTGGGAGTGTTGGACGGTACCTGGGAGTTTCAGAGGTGTACCAGGGAATGTCAGTGGAGTACTTGGGAGTGTCAGAGGTGTACCTGGGAGTGTCAGAGGTGTACCTGGGAGTGTCAGAGGGGTACCCTGGAGTGTAAGAGGTGTACCTGGGAGTGTCAGAGGTGCACCTGGGAGTGTCGGAGGCGTACCTGGGAGTGTGAGAAGTGTACCTGGGAGTGTCTGCTTGTACCTGGAGGTCTGGGGTGTACCTGGGAGTGTCTGAGGTACCTGGGAGTGTCAAAGGTGTACCTGGGAGGTCAGGGGTGTACCAGGGAGGTCAGTGGAGTACCTGGGAGTGTCAGAGGTGTACCTAGGAGGTCGGAGGTGTACATGAGTGTCAGAGGTGTACCTGGCAGTGTCAGCGGTACCTGGGAGGTCAGGAGGTGTGCCTGGGAGGTCCGAGGTGTACCTGGAGTGTCTGAGGTGTACCTGGGAGTGTCAGAGGTGTACCTGGGAGTGTCAGAGGTGTGCCTGGGAGTGTCAGAGGTGTACCTGGAGGTCAGACGTGTACCTGGGAGTGCTGAGGGGCACTTGGAGTGTCAGAGGTGCACCTTGAGTTTCTGCGGTGTACCTAGGAGTGTCTGAGTGTACCTGGCAGTGTCTGATGTACCTGGCAGTGTTCAAGGTGTACCCAGTGTCAGCGGTGTACCTGGGAGTTTCCATGGTACCTGGGAGTGTTAGAGGTGTATCAGGGAGGACAGAGAGTACCTAGGAGTGTCAGAGGTACCTGGAAGTGTCAGGAGGTACCTGGAGTGTCAGAGATGTACCTAGGGAGTGTCAGAGGTATCTGGGAGTGTTGGACGTACCTGGGAGTGTCAGAGGTGATCAGGAATGTCTGGGTGAGTACCTGGGAGTGTCAGTAGTGTACCTGGGAGTTTCAGAGGTGTTCCTGGAGTGTCAGGGTGTACCTGGGAGTGTCAGGAGGTGTGCTGGAGTGTCAGAGGTACCTGGGAGTGTCAGACGTACCTGGGAGTGTCAAGGGTGCACTTGGGAGTATCAGAGGTGCACCTTGGAGTTTCTGTGGTGTACCTAGGAGTGTCTGAGGTGTACCTGGCAGTGTCTGATGTACCTGGCAGTGTCTAAGGTACCTGGCAGTGTGGTGTACCTGGGAGTGTCTGCGGTGTACCTGGGAGTGTTAGGAGGTATCAGGAGTGACAGAGAGTACCTAGGAGTGTCGAGGTGTACCTGGAAGTGTCAGAGGTGTACCGGGAGTGTCAGAGATGTACCTAGGAGTGTCAGAGGTGTATCTGGGAGTGTTGGACGTGTACCTGGGAGGTCAGAGGTGTACCAGGGAATGTCAGAGAGTACCTGGAGTGTCAGTAGTGTACCTGGGAGTTTCAGGAGGTGTTCCTGGAGTGTCAGAGGTGTACCTGGGAGTGTCAGAGGTACCGGGAGTGTCAGAGGTGTACCTGGGAGTGTCGGAGGTACTGGCGAGTGTGAGATGTGTACCTGGGAGTGTCTGGGTATCTGGGAGTGTCTGGGGTGTACCGGAGTGTCTGAGGTGTACCTGGTGAGTGTCAGAGGTGTACCTGGGAGTGTCAGAGGTGTTCCTGGGAGTGTCAGGGTGTACCTGGGAGTGTCAGTGGAGTACCAGGGAGTGTCAGTGTACCTGGGAGTGTCTGGAGGTACCTGGGAGGTCAGGGGAGAACCAGGGAGTGTCAGGGGTGTACCTGTCATGTCTGTGGGTACCTAGGAGTGTCTGAGGTGTACCTGGGAGTGTCAGAGAAGTACCAGGGAGTGTCACAGGATTACTCCAGAGGTGAGAGGTGTACCCTGGAGTGTGAGAGGTGTACCCAGGAGTGTCTGAACTTTGGAGTGTCAGAGGTGTACCTGGGAGTGTCTGAGGTGTACTTAGAGTGTCTGAGGTGTACCTGGGAGTGGGGGAGAACCAGGAGTGAGAGTTGTACCTAGGAGTGTCAGAGGTGTACCAGGGAGTGTCTGAGGTGTACCTGGGAGTGTCAGAGGTGTACCAGGAGTGTCAGAGGAATACCTAGGAGGCAGAGGTGTACCTGGGAGGTTCAGAGGTGTACCTAGGAGTATCGGAGGCCTGGGAGTGTCGAGTTGTACCTGGGAGGCCGGAGGTGACATGGGAGTGTCAGAGGTGTACCTGGGAGTATCACAGGTACCTGGGAGTGTCAGAGAGTACCTGGGAATGTCAGAGGTATACCAGGGAGGTCAGTGAGTACCTGGGAGTCTCAAAGGTGTGCCTGGAGTATCGGAGGTGTCCCTGGGAATATCGGAGGTGTACCTGGGAGGTCAGAGGTGTACTTGAGTGTCAGAGGTGTACCTGAGTGTTAGAGATGTACCTGGGATTGTCAGAGGTGTATCTGGGAGGCGGACGTGTACCTGGGAGTGTCAGAGGTGTACCAGGATGTTAGTGGAGTACCTCGAGTGACAGAGGTTTACCTGGGAGTTTCAGAGGTACCTGGGTGTGTCAGGAGTGTACTGGGAGTGTCAGAGGTACCTGGGAGGTCAGAGGTACCTGGGAGTGTCGGAGGTGTACTTGCGAGTGTGAGAAGGTACCTGGAAGTGTCTGGGTGTACCTGGGAGTGTCTGGCGGTACCTGGTGTCTGAGGTGTACCCAGAGTGTCAGAGGTGTACCTGGGAGTGTCAGAGGTACCTGGGAGGGAGAGGTGACCTGGGAGTGTCGGAGGTGTACCTGGGAGGAGGAGTACCTGGGAATGTCAGAGGTGTACCTGGCAGTGTCAGAGGTGTACCGGAATGTCAGAGATGTACCTTGGAGTGTGAGAGGTGTATCTGGGAGTGTCGGACGTGTACCTGGGAGGTCAGAGGTGTACCAGGGAATGTCAGTGGAGTACTTGGGAGGTCAGAGGTGTACCTGGGAGTGCTGAGGTGTATGTGGGAGTGTTGACGTACCTGGGAGGTTCAGAGGTACCAGGGAATGTCAGTGGAGTACTTGGGAGTGTCAGAGCTGTACTTGGGAGTGTCAGATGTACCTGGGAGGTCAGAGGTGTACCTGGGAGTATCAGAGGTGTACCTGGGAGTGCCAGAGGTGTACCGAATGTCAGAGGATGCCAGGGAGTGCTGGGTGAAGTACCTGGAGTCTCAAAGGTGTACCTGGGAGTATCTTAGGTGTACCTGGTAATATCGGAGGTGACCTGGGAATGCTGGAGGTGTACCAGGGAGGTCAGAGGTGTACCTGGGAGTCTCAGAGGGTGAACCAGGCGTGTCAGAGAGTACCGGGAGTGTCAAAGGTACCAGGGAGTGTCAGGTGAGTACCTGGGAGTCCTGAAGGTGTACCTGAGTATAAGAGGTGTGACCTGGGAATACCGGAGGTGTACCTGGGAATATCGGAGGTACCTGGGAGTGTCAGAGGTATATCTGGGAGTGTCGGAGGTGTACCTGGAGTGTCACAGAGTACCTGGGATTGTCAGAGGTGTACCTGGCAGTGTCAGAGGTGTACCTGGGAGTGTCAGTGATGTACCTGGGAGTGTCAGAGGTGTACCTGGGAGGTTGGGTGGTGTACCAGGAATGGCAGTTGAGTACTTGGGACTGTCAGCGGTGTACCTGGGAGTGTCGAGGTGTACCTGAGTGTTGAGAGGTATCTGCCGGTGTCAGAGGTGTACCTGGGAGGTCGGAGGTGTACCTGGCAGGTGAGAAGTGTTCCTGGGAGTGTCGGAGGTGTACCTGGGAATATTGGAGGTGTACCAGGGAGTGTCAGAGGTGTACCTGGGAGTCTCAGAGGTGAACCAGGCGTGTCAGGAGGTACCTGGGAGTGTCAAAGGTGTACCAGGGAGTGTCAGTGAGTACCTGGGAGTCTCAAAGGTGTACCTGGGAGTATAAGAGGTGTACCTGGGAATATCGGAGGTGTACCTGGGAATATCGGAGGTACCTGGAGTGTCAGGGTATATCTGGGAGGGTCGGAGGTGTACCTGAGTGTCAAGAGTACCTGGATTGTCAGAGGTACCTGGCAGTGTCAGAGGTGTACCTGGGAGGTCAGTGATGTACCTGGGAGGTCAGAGGTACCTGGGAGTGTCAGTGGTGTACCAGGGAATGGCAGTTGAGTACTTGGGACTGTCAGCGGTGTACCTGGGAGGTCAGAGGTGTACCTTAGAGTGTCAGAGGTGTACCTGCCGGTGTCAGAGGTGTACCTGGGAGTGTCGGAGGTGTACCTGGCAGTGTGAGAAGTGTTCTGGGAGGTCGGAGGTGTACCTGGAGTGTCGGAGGTGTACCTGCAGGTTGAAGGTGTACCTGGGAGTGTGAGTTGTACCAGGAATGTCAGGAGTACCTGGGAGTGTCAAAGGTGTACCTGGGAGTGTCAGAGGTGTACCTGGAGTGTCAGAGGTGTACCTGGGAGGCTCAGAGGTGTACCTGGGAGTGTCGGAGTTGTACCTGGGAGTGTGAGAAGTGTACCTGGTGTCTGGGGTGTACCGGGAGTGTCTGGGGTGTACCTGGAGGCCGAGGTGTGCCTGGGAGGTCAGAGGTGTACCTGGGAGTGTTGGAGGTGTACTTGCGAGTGTGAGAAGTGCACTGAAGTGTCTGGGGTGTACCTGGAGTGTCTGGGGTGTACCTGGGAGTGTCTGAGGTACCTGGTGAGTGTCAGAGGTGTACCTGGGAGTGTCAGAGGTGTACCTGGGAGTGTCAGAGGTGTACCTGGGAGTGTCGGAGGTGTACCTGGGAGTGTCGCAGGAGTACCTGGGAATGTCAGAGGTGTACCTGGCAGTGTCAGAGGTGTACCTGGGACTGTCAGAGATGTACCTTGGAGTGTTAGAGGTGTATCTGGGAGTGTCGGACGTGTACCTGGGAGTGTCAGAGGTGTACCAGGGAATGTCAGTGGAGTACTTGGGAGTGTCAGAGGTGTACCTGGGTGTGTCAGAGGTTTATGTGGGAGTGTTCGACGTGTACCTGGGAGTGTCAGATGTGTACCAGGGAATGTCAATGGAGTACTTGGGAGTGTCAGAGGTGTACTTGGGAGTGTCAGAGGTGTACATGGGAGTGTCAGAGGTGTACCTGGGAGTATCAGAGGTGTACCTGGGAGTGCCAGAGGTGTACCTGGGAATGTCAGAGGTATACCAGGGAGTGTCAGTAAAGTACCTGGGAGTCTCAGAGGTGTACCTGGGAGTATCGCAGGTGTACCTGGGAATATCGGAGGTGTACCTGGGAATATCGGAGGTGTACCAGGGAGTGTCAGAGGTGTACCTGGGAGTCTCAGAGGTGAACCAGGGCGTGTCAGAGGAGTACCTGGGAGTGTCAGAGGTGTACCAGGAGTGTCAGTGGAATACCTGGGAGTCTCAAAGGTGTACCTGGGAGTATCAGAGGTGTACCTGGGAATGGAGGTGTACCTGGGAATATCGGTGTACCTGGGAGTGCTGGGGAGGCATATCTGGGAGGTCAGAGGTGTACCGGAGGCCAGGAGTACCTGGGATTGTCAGAGGTACCTGCAGTGTCAGGTGTACCTGGGAGTGTCAGAGATGTACCTGGGAGTGTCAGAGGTGTACCTGGGAGTGTCAGGTGTACCAGGGAATGCAGCTGAGTACTTGGGAGGCTGCAGTGTACCTGGGAGGCAGAGGTGTACCTTAGAGTGTCAGAGGTGTGCCTGGGAGTCAGGAGGTGTACCTGGGAGTGTCGGAGGTGTACCTGGGAGTGTGAGAAGTGTACCTGGGAGTGTCGGAGGTGCACTGGGAGTGTCGGAGGTGTACCTGGCAGTGTCAGCGGTGTACCTGGGAGCGAGTTGTACCAGGAATGTCAGTGAGTACCTGGGAGTGTCAGGTGTACCTGGGAGGTCAGAGGTACCTGGGAGTTCAGAAGGGGACCTGGGAGTGTCAGAGGTGTACCAGGGAGTGTCAGGAATACCTGGGAGTCTCAAAGGTGTACCTGGGAGTATCAGAGGTGTACCTGGGAATATCGGAGGTACCTGGGAATATCGGAGGTGTACCTGGGAATATCGGAGGTGTACCTGGGAATATCGGAGGTGTACCTGGGAGGTCAGAGGTATATCTGGGAGTGTCAGAGGTGTACCTGGAGTGTCACAGGAGTACCTGGGATTGTCAGAGGTACCTGGCAGTGTCAGAGGTGTACCTGGGAGTGTCAGAGATGTACCTGGGAGGCTGAGGATGTACCTGGGAGTGCAGGGTGTACAGGGAATGCTGAAGGAGTACTTGGGAGTGCAGCGGTGTACCTGGGAGTGTCAGAGGTGTACCTAGAGTGTCAGAGGTGTGCCTGGGAGTGTCAGAGGTACCTGGGAGGTCGGAGGTGTACCTGGGAGTGTGAGAAGTGTACCTGGGAGTGTCGGAGGTGTACCTGGGAGTGTCGGAGGTACCTGGCAGTGTTGCGTGTACCTGGGAGGTCAGAGTTGTACCAGGAATGTCAGTGGAGTACCTGGGAGGTCAGTAACTGGGAGTGTCAGAGGTACCTGGAGTGTCAGAAGGGAACGGGAGTGTCAGGTGTACCTGCGAGTGTCGGAGTTGTACCGGGAGTGTGAGAAGTGTACCTGGAAGTGTCTGGGGTGTACCTGGGAGTGTCTGGGGTGTACCTGGGAGTGTCTGAGGGTACCCAGAGTGTCAGAGGTGTACCTGGGAGTGCTGGAGGTGTACCTGGGAGGTCAGAGGTGTACTTGGGAGTGTCGGAGGTGTACCTGGGAGGTCACAGGAGTACCTGGGAATGTCAGTAGGTGCCTGGCAATGTCAGAGGTGTACCTGGGACTGTCAGAGATGTACCTGGAGTACGAGGTACCTGGGAATATCGGAGGTGTACTGGGAATATCGGAGGTGTACCAGGAGTGTCAGAGGTACCTGGGAGTCTCAGAGGAACCAGGCGTGTTAGAGGAGTACCGGAGGACAGAGGTGTACCAGGAGGCTGAAGCTGAGTACCTGGGAGTCTCAAAGGTGTATCTGGGAGTATCAGAGGTGTACCTGGGAATATCGGAGGTGTACCTGGGAATATCGGAGGTGTACCTGGGAGTGTCAGAGGTATATCTGGGAGTGTCGGAGGTGTACCTGGAGTGTCACAGGAGTACCTGGGGTTGTCAGAGTGTACCTGGCAGTGTCAGAGGTGTACCTGGGAGGTCAGAGATGTACCTGGGAGTGTCTGAGGTGCACCTGGGAGGTCAATGGTGTACCAGGGAATGTCAGTTGACCATTGGGAGGCAGGTGTACCTGGAGTGCAGGTGTACCGGATTCAGGAGTACCTGGGAGTGTCAGGTGACTGGGAGGCGAGGTACTGGGCGGACCTGGAGGTGAGTGCGAACCGGAGGGACCTGGAGTGTCGGGTACCTGGGAGTGCGGAGTGTACCTGGGATAGGACCTGGAGTGTCGAGGTGTACCTGGAGTGTCAGTGGTGTACCAGGAATGAAGGACTACTTGGGAGTGTCAGCGGTGTACCTGGGAGTGTCAGAGGTGTCCCTTAGAGGTCAGAGGTGTACCTGGCGTGGTCAGAGGTGTAGCTGGGAGGCGGAGGTACCTGGGAGGTCGGAGGTACCTGGGAGGTGAGAAGGTACCTGAGTGTCGGAGGTGTACCTGGGAGTGTCAGAGAGGTACCTGGGAGTGTCAGGAGGTGTACCTGGGAGGCTCAGAGGTGTACCTGGGAGTCCCAGAGGTACCTGGGAGTGTCGGAGTTGTACCTGGAGAGTGTGAGAAGTGTACCTGGGAGTGTCTGGGATGTACCTGGGAGTGTCTGGGGTGTACCTGGGAGGTCAGAGGTGCACTGGGAGGTCAGAGGTGTACCTGGGAGTGTCGGAGGTGTACTTGCAGTGTGAGAAGTGTACCTGAAGTGTCTGGGGTGTACCTGGAAGTGTCGGGGTGTACCTGGAGTGTCTGAGGTGTACCTGGTGAGTGCAGAGGTGTACCTGGGAGGTCAGAGGTGTACCTGGGAGTGCAGAGGTGTACCTGGGAGCGGAGGTGTACCTGCGAGTGTCACAGGAGTACCTGGAATGTCAGAGGTGTACCTGGCAGTGTCAGAGGTGTACCTGGGACTGTCAGAGATTACACCTGGAGTGTCAGAGGTATCCAGGAGTGTCGGACGTACCTGGGAGTGTCAGAGGTGTACCAGGAATGCCAGGAGTACTTGGGAGTGCAGAGGTGTACTTGGGAGTGTCAGAGAGGTGTACATGGAGTGTCAGGGTGTACCTGGGAGTATCAGATGTGTACCTGGGAGTGCCAGAGGTGTACCTGGGAATGTCAGAGGCATACCAGGGAGGTCAGTGAAGTACCTGGGAGTCTCAAAGGTGTACCTGGGAGTATCGGAGGTGTACCTGGAATATCGGAGGTGTACCTGGGAGTGCCAGAGGTGTACCTGGGAATGTCAGAGGCATACCAGGGAGTGTCAGTGAAGTACCTGGGAGTCTCAAAGGTACCTGGGAGTATCGGAGGTGTACCTGGGAATATCGGAGGTGTACCTGGGAATATCAGAGGTGTACCAGGGAGTGTCAGAGGTGTACCTGGGAGTCTCAGAGGTGAACCAGGGCGTGTCAGAGGAGCACCTGGGAGTGTCAGAGGTGTACCAGGGAGTGTCAGGAGTACCTGGAGTCTCCAAAGGTGTATCTGGGAGTATCAGAGGTGTACCTGGGAATATCGGAGGTGTACCTGGAATATCGGAGGTACCTGGAGTGTCACAGGAGTACCTGGGATTGTCAGAGGTGTACCTGGCAGTGTCAGAGGTGTACCTGGGAGTGTCAGAGATGTACCTGGGAGGCTCAGAGGTGTACCTGGGAGGTCAGTGGGTACCACGGAATGTCAGTTGAGTACTTGGGAGGTCAGCGGTGTACCTGGGAGTGTCAGAGGTGAACCTTAGAGTGTCAGAGGTGTACCTGGCGGTGTCAGAGGCACCTGGGAGTGTCGGAGGTGTACCTGGGAGGTGAGAAGGTACCTGGGAGTGTCCGAGGTGTACCTGGGAGTGTCTGAGGTGTACCTGGGAGTGTGAGAGGAGTACCTGGGAGTGTCAGAGGAGTACCTGGGAGTGTCAGGTGTACCTGGGAGGTCTGAGGTGCACCTGAGAGCGTGGTGTACCTGGGAGTGTCAGAGGTGTACCTGGGAGGTCAAAGGTGTACCTGGGAGTGTCTGAGGTGTACCTGGGAGGTCAGGGGTGTACCTGGGAGTGTCTGAGGTACCTGAGAGCTGCGGTGGTGTACCTGGGAGGTCAGAGGTGTACCTGGGAGTGCCAAGGTGTACCGGGAGTGTCTGAGGTGTACCTGGGAGTGTCAGAGGTACCTGGGAGTGTCGCGGTGTACCTGGGAGTGTCGGTGGTGTACCTGGAAGCTGAGGAGGGTCCCTGGCAGTGCCTGAGGTGCACATGGCAGTGTCAGAGGTGCACCTGGCAGTGTTACTGTGCACCTGGGAGTGTCTCAGGTGTACCTGGGAGTGCACTGGCCCTGAGGTGGACTGAGAGAGGAGACCACGAAGCTGTGAGGTGGGATGTTGCACCTGGGAGTGCCTGACACCTATGTCTGAGATGTACCCTGAGAGTGTCTGAGTTACCTGGGAGGCAGTCAGAGGAGCACGGGAGTGTCTGAGGTGCCTGGGAGTCGGAGGTGTACCAAGACTGGCACCACTGAGCACAGCACAGCATGGGGAGGCCAGAGGTGTACCTGGGAGTGTCAGAGGTGTACTGGGAGGTCAGAGAAACATGATGCTCAGACACCTGAGAGGTGAGGAAGTGTACCTGGGAGTGTCTTGGGTACCTGGAGTGTCAGGGTGTACCTGGGAGTGTCAGAGGCACTGATGATGATGTACCTGATGCACAAGTGTCTGGGGGCTGGGAGTGTCTGGGGTGTACCTGGGAGTGTCTGAGGTGTACCTGGTAAGTGTCAGAGGTGTACCTGGGAGGCCAGAGGGTGTACCTGGGAGTGTCAGAGGTGTACCTGGGAGTGGGGAGGTGTACGCGAGTGTCACAGGAGTACCTGGGAATATCAGAGGTGTGCACATGGCAGTGTCAGAGGTGTACCTGAAATCAGAGATGCTTGAGTGTCAGAGGTGTATCTGGGAGGTCAGAGATACCAGATGTTGGGGAGAGGTGTATCTGGGAGTGTTGGACGTGCACTGGGAGTGCTGTACCAGAATGTCAGTGGAGTACCTGGGAGGCAATGGTGTACCTGTGAGTGTCAGAGGTACCTGGGAGCACAGAGGCCTGGGAGTGTCAAAATGGGAGTAAGGAGGTACCTAGGAGTGTCTGAGGTGTACCTGGGAGAGTCAGAGGGTACCTGGGAGTGTCTGAGGTGCACCTGGGAGTGTCTGAGGTGTCCCTGGGAGTGTCAGAGAACCAGGAGTGGAAAGAGGTGTACCTAGGAGTGTCAGAGATGTACCAGGGAGTGTCTGAGTTTACCTGGGAGTGTCAGAGGTGTACCAGGAGTGTCAGAGGAATACCAGGAGTGAGAGGTGTACCTGGGAGCTCAGAGGTGTCTAGGAGTATAGGAGGTTTTCTGGGATGCGGGTTGTACCTGGGAGTGCCGGAGGGGGACATGGGAGGTGGCAGAGGTGTACCTGGGAGTATCACAGGTGTACCTGGGAGGTCAGAGGAGTACCTGGGAATGTCAGAGGTCATGAGGGAGTGTCAGGGAGCACGGGAGTCTCACCAGGTACCTGGGAGTATCGGATCCCTGGGAATATCGGAGGTACCTGGGAGTGAGGCCTGGGAGGCCAGAGGTGTACCTGGGAGCAGAGATGTACCTGGGAGGTCAGAGGGTATCTGGGAGTGTTGACGGTACCTGGGAGCAAGTCAGAGTGTACCAGGAATGTCATGGAGTACCTGAGTGACAGAGGTGTACCTGGGAGTTTGAGAGGTGTGCACTGTCAGAGGTGCATGGGATTGTCAGAGGTGTACCTGGGAGTGTCTGAGGTGTACCTGGGAGTGTCTGAGGTGCACTGGGAGTATCAGGGAGAAAACGAAGAAAGAAAGAGGTGTACCTGGGAGTGCAGAGGTACCAGGGAGTGTCTGAGGTGCCTGGGAGGTCAGAGGTACCAGGAGTCAGAGAAGAAACCAGGAGGCTGAGAGGTACCTGGGAGTGTCAGAGGTACCAGGAGACGGAGGTTTACCTGGGAATATCGGAGGTGTACCTGGGAATATCGGATGTGTACCAGGGAGTGTCAGAGGTGTAACTGGGAGTCTCAGAGGTGAACATGGGAGTATCAGAGGTGTACCTGGGAGTATCAGAGGTGTACCTGGGAGTGTCAGAGGAGTACCTGGGAATGTCAGAGGTATACCAGGGAGTGTCAGTGAAGTACCTGGGAGTCTCAATGGTGTACCTGGGAGTACGGGAGGTGTACCTGGGAATTCGGAGGTGTACTGGGAATATCGGATGTGTACCAGGGAGTCAGAGGTGTAACTGGGAATCTCAGAGGTGAACCTGGGACTATCAGAGGTGTACGGGATGTAGAGGGTGTACCTGGGAGTATCGGAGGCCTGAGCATTGAGCACTGGGAGTATGGAGAGGTGTATCTGGGAGTGTCGAGGTGTACCAGGGAGTGTCAGGGGTGTAACTGGGAGTGCAGAGGTGTAACTGGGAATGTCACAGGTGTACCAGGAGTGTCAGTGAGTACCTGGGAGTCTCAAAGGTGTACCTGGGAGTATGAGAGGTGTACCTGGGAATATCGGAGGTACCTGGGAGTGCAGTGTACCTGGGAGTGTCGGAGGTGTACCTGGGAGTGTCACAGGAGTACCTGGGAATGTCAGAGGTGTACCTGGCAGTGTAGGTGTACCTGGGACTTAAGAGATGTACCTTGGAGTGTCAGAGGTGTATCTGGGAGTCGGATGTGTACCTGGGAGTGTTAGAGGTACCAGGAATGTCATGGAGTACTTGGGAGTGTCAGAGGTGTACCTAGGAGTGTCAGAGGGAGGTTGACGGTACCTGGGAGTGTCAGAGGTGTGCCAGGAATTTCAGTGGAGTACTGGGAGGTCAGAGGTGTACCTGGGAGTCAGAGGTACCTGGGAGTGTTCAGAGGTGTACTGAGTGCCAGATGGGTACCTGGGAGTGTTAGAGGTACCTGGGAGGTAGAGGTGTGAGTGTCGGAGGTACCTGGGAGTGTGAGAGAAGGTACCTGGGAGTGTTCAGGCACCTGGGTACCTGGAGTGTCAGGTGTACCTGGGAGTGTCTGAGGTGTACCTGGGAGGCTGCAGGTACTTGGGAGGTCAGGGTGTACCAGGAGGTCAGGAGGCCTGGGAGGTCAGAGGTGTACCAGGAGTGTCGGAGGTGCACATGGAGTGTCAGAGGTACCTGGCAGTGTCGGCGGTGTACCTGGGAGTGTCAGAGTTGTGCCTGGGAGTGTCCGAGGTACCTGGGGTGTCGAGATGTACCTGGGAGGTCGAGGTGTACCTGGGAGGTCAGAGAAGCACCAGGGAGTGTCACAGGATTACTCAGAGTGTGAGAGGTGCACCTGGAGTGTGAGAGGTGTACCTGGGAGTGGAGAGGTGCATGTAGGGAGTGTCTGAGGTACCTGGGAGTGCCAGGAGGTACCTGGGAGTGTCAGAGGTGTGCCTGAGTGTCGGAGGTGCACCTTGGAGTGTTCGCAGCAATGCAAAGTGTCTGAGGTGTACCTGGCAGTGTCTGATGTACCGCAGTGCCTGATGTGTACCAGTCAGCGGTGTACCTGGGAGTGTCCGCTGTACCTGGGAGTGTTAGAGGTATCAGGAGGACAGAGGAGTACCTAGGAGTGTCAGAGAGGTGTACCTGGGAGGTCAGAGGTACTTAGGAGTATGAGAGGTGTACCTTGGAGTGTCAGAGGTGTACTCTGGAGGTCAGAGATGTACCTGGGAGTGTCAGAGGTGTATCTGGGAGTGTTGGACGTGTACCTGGGAGTGTCAGAGGTGTACCAGGGAATGTCAGTGGAGTACCTGGGAGTGTCAGGTAGGGCCTGGGAGTGTCAGAGGTGTACATGGAGTGTCAGAGGTGTACCTGGCAGTGTCAGAGAAGTACCAGGGAGTGTCACAGGATTACCTGTGAGTGTGAGAGGTGCACCTTGGAGTGTGAGATGTGTACCTGGGAGTGTCTGGGGTGTATCTGGGAGTGTCTGGGGTGTACCTGGGAGTGTCTGAGGTGTACCTGGGAGTGTCAGAGGTGTACCTGGGAGTGTCAGGGGTGTACCTGGGAGTGTCAGTGGAGACTGCGGAGTGTCAGGTGTACCTGGGAGTGTCGGAGGTGTACATGGAGGTCAGAGGTGTACCTGGCAGTGTCAGAGAAGTACCAGGGAGTGTCACAGGATTACCTCAGAGTGTGAGAGGTGCACCCTTGGAGTGTGAGAGGTGTACCTTGGAGTGTCTGAGGTACCTGGGAGGTCAGAGAGGTGTACCTGGGAGTGTCTGAGGTACCTGGGAGTGTCTGAGGTGTACCTGGGAGGTTAGGGGAGAAACCAGGAGTGAAAGGGGTGTACCTAGGGAGGTCAGAGGTGAACCAGGGAGTGTCTGAGGTGTACCTGGGAGGTTCAGAGGTGTACCAGGGAGGTCAGTGGAATACCTAGGGAGGCAGAGGTGTACCTGGGAGTGACAGAGGTGTACCTCAGGGAGTATAGGAGGGTTTGCTGGGAGTGTCGGAGTTGTACCTGGGAGTGTCGGAGGCGGACATGGGAGTGTCAGAGGTGTATCCTGGGAGTATCACAGGTGTACCTGGAGTGTCAGAGGAGTACCTGGAATGTCAGAGGTATACGAGGGAGTGTCAGTGAGTACCTGGGAGTCTCAATTGTGTACCTGGGAGACGTGGAGGTGTCCCTGGGAATACGGAGGTGTACCTGGGAGTGTCAGAGATGTACCTGGGAGTGTCAGAGGTGTATCTGGGAGTGTTGGACGTACCGGAGTGTCAGAGGTGTACCTGGGAGGTCAGGGGGAGGTACCTGGGAGTGTCGGAGGGTACTTGCAAGTGTGAGAAGTGGTACCTGAAGTGTCTGGGTGTACCTGGGAGTGTCTGGGGTGTACCTGGGAGTGTCTGAGGTGTACCTGGTGAGTGTCAGAGGTGTACCTGGGAGGTCAGAGGTGTACCAGGGAGTGTCAGAGGTGTACCTGGGAGATCAGAGGTGTACCTGGAGTGTCAGAGGTGTACCAGGAGTGTCAGGGGTGTAACTGGGAGTTCAGAGGTGTAACTGGGAATGTCACAGGTGTACCAGGAGTGTCAGTGGAGTACCTGGGAGTCTCAAAGGTGTACCTGGGAGTATCGGAGGTACTGGGAATATCGGAGGTGCACTGGGAGTGCCGAGGTGTACCTGGGAGTGTCGGAGGTGTACCTGGGAGTGTCACAGGAGTACCTGAATGTCAGAGGTGTACCAGCCAGAGGTGTACCTGGGACTTTAAGAGATGTACCTTGGAGTGTCAGGAGGTATCTGGGAGTGTCAGAGGTGTACCTGGGAGTGCCAGAGGTGTACCAGGGAATGTCAGTGAGTACTTGGGAGTGTCAGAGGTGTACCTAGGAGTGTCAGAGGTGTATGTGGGAGTGAGGGACGTGTACCTGGGAGGTCAGAGGTACCACAGGGAATTTCAGTGAGTACTTGGGAGTCTCAGAGGTACCTGGGAGGTCAGAGGTGTACCTGGGAGTGTCAGAGGGGTACCGGAGTGTCAGAGGTGTACGTGGGAGTGTCAGAGGTGTACCTGGGAGTGTCGGAGTGTACCTGGGAGTGTGAGAAGTGTACTCGGAGGTTCATATGTACCTTACCTGGGAGTGTCAGGGTGTACCTGGGAGTGTCTGAGGTGTACCTGGGAGTCAAGGTGTACCTGGGAGTGTAGGGGTGTACCAGAGGTCAGTGAGTACCTGGGTGTGCTGGGGAGGTGTACCTAGGAGTGTCGGAGGTGTGTACATGGAGTGTCAGGAGGTACCTGGCAGTGTCAGCGGTGTATCTGGGAGTGTCAGAGTTGTGCCTGGGAGTGTCCGAGGTGTACCTGGGAGTGTCTGAGGTGTACCTGGGAGTGTCAGAGGTGTACCTGGGAGTGTCAGAGAAGTACCAGGGAGTGTCTCAGGAGTACCTGGGAGTGTGAGAGAGGTACCTGGGAGTGTGTGAGGTGTACCTAAGAGTGTCTGAGGTGTACCTGGGAGTGTCTGAGGTACCTGGAGTGTCAGAGGTGTGCCTGGAGTGTCAGAGAGGTGTACCTGGGAGTGTCAGACGTGTACCTGGGAGGTCAGAGGCACTCTGCGAGTGTCAGAGGCACCTTGGAGTGTCTGCGGTGTACCTAGGGAGTGTCTGAGGTGTACCTGGCAGTGTTCGATGTACCTGGCAGTGTCCGAGGTACCTGGCAGTGTCAGCGGTGTACCGGAGTGTCCGGTGTACCTGGGAGTGTTAGAGGTGTATCAGGGGGACAGAGAGTACCTAGGAGTGTCAGAGGTGTACCTGGGAGGCCAGGGGTGTACCAGGAGTGTCAGTGAGTACCTGGGAGTGTCAGAGGTGTACCTGGGAGTGTCTGAGGTGTGCCTGGGAGTGTCTGGAGGTGTACCTGGGAGAAGGTCTGAGGTACCTGGGAGTGTCAGAGGTGTACCTGGGAGGTCAGAGAAGTACCAGGGAGGCACGGAGGAGTACCTGGGAGGTGAGAGGTACCTGGGAGTGTGAGAGGTGTACCTAGGGAGTGTCTGAGGTGCCTGGGAGTGTCTGAGGTGTACCTGGGAGTGTCAGAGGTGTGCCTGGGAGTGTCAGAGGTTCACCTGGAGTGTCTGTGGTGTGACCCAGAAGTGTCTGAGGTGTACCTGGCAGTGTCTGATGTGCACCTGGCAGGTTCGAGGTACTTGGCAGTGTCGGCGGTGTACCTGGGAGTGTCCGCGGTGTGCCTGGGGTGTCAGAGGTATCAGGGGTGACAGTGGGTACCTAGGAGTGTCAGAGGTGTACCTGGGAGTGTCAGAGGTGTACCTAGGAGTATGAGAGGTGTACCTGGGAGTGTCAGAGGTGTACCTGGAAGTGTCAGGGGTGTGCCTGGGAGTGTCAGAGATGTACCTGGGGTGTCAGAGGTGTATCTGGGGAGTGTTGGACGTGTGCGGAGTGTCAGAGGTGTACCAGGGAATGTCAGTGGAGTACCTGGGAGTGTCAGTAGTGTACCTGGGAGTGTCAGAGGTGTGCCTGTGAGTATCGAGGTGTGCCTGGGAGTGCCAGAGGTGTGCCTGGGAATGTCAGAGGTATGCCAGGGGTGTCAGTGAAGTACCTGGGAGTCTCAAAGGTGTACTGAGGTATCGGAGGTGTACCTGGGAATATCGAGGTGTACCTGGGAATATCGGAGGTGTACCAGGAGTGTCAGAGGTGTACCTGGGAGTCTCAGGGTGAACCAGGGCGTGTTAGAGGGTACCGAGTGTCAGAGGTGTACCAGAGTGTCAGTTGAGTACCTGGGAGTCTCAAGGTGTATCTGAGTATCAGAGGTGTACCTGGGAATATCGGAGGTGTACCTGGGAATATCGGAGGTGTACTGGGAGTGTCAGAGGTATATCTGGGAGTGTCGGAGGTGTACCTGGAGTGTGGGAGTACCTGGGGTTGTCAGAGGTGTACCTGGCAGTGTCAGAGGTGTACCTGGGGTGTCAGAGATGTACCTGGGAGTGTCAGAGGTATACCTGGGAGTGTCAGTGGTGTACCAGGAATGTCAGTTGAGTACTTGGGAGTGTCAGCGTGTACCTGGGAGTGTCAGAGGTGTACCTGGCGGTGTCAGAGGTGTACCTGGCGGTGTCAGAGGTGTACCTGGGAGTGTCGGAGGTGTGCCTGGGGTGTCGGAGGTGTGCCTGGGGTGTGAGAGTGTGCCTGGGGTGTCGGAGGTGTGCCTGGGGTGTCAGAGGTGTGCTGGGGTGTCAGAGGTGTACCTGGGGTGTCAGAGGTGTACCTGGGAGTGTCAGAGGTGTGCCTGGGGTGTCGGGTTGTGCAGTGTGAGAAGTGTGCCTGGGGTGTCTGGGATGTACCTGGGAGTGTCTGGGGTGTACCTGGGAGTGTCAGAGGTGTACCTGGGAGTGTCAAGTGTACCTGGGAGTGTCGGAGGTGTACTTGCGAGTGTGAGAAGTGTACCTGGAAGTGTCTGGGGTGTACCTGGAAGTGTCTGGGGTGTACCTGGGGTGTCTGGGGTGTGCACCGGTGAGTGTCAGAGGTGTGCCTGGGGTGTCAGAGGTGTGCCTGGGGAGTGTCGGAGGTGTGCCTGCGAGTGTCACAGGAGTACCTGGGAATGTCAGAGGTGTACCTGGCAGTGTCAGAGGTGCCTGGGACTGTCAGAGATGTACTTGGAGTGTCAGAGGTGTATCTAGGAGTGTCGGACGTGTGCCTGGGGTGTCAGGGTGTACCAGGGAATGCCAGTGGGTGGGAGTGTCAGAGGTGTAGGGTGTCAGAGGTGTACATGGGAGTGTCAGGGTGTACCTGGGAGTATCAGATGTGTACCTGGGAGTGCCAGAGGTGTACCTGGGAATGTCAGAGGTATACCAGGGAGTGTCAGTGAAGTACCTGGGAGTCTCAAAGGTGTACCTGGGAGTATCGGAGGTGTGCGGAATATCGGAGGTGTACCTGGGAGTGCCAGAGGTGTACCTGGGAATGTCAGAGGTATACCAGGGAGTGTCAGTGAAGTACCTGGGAGTCTCAAAGTGTACCTGGGAGTATCGGAGGTGTACCTGGGAATATCGGAGGTGTACCTGGGAATATCGGAGGTGTACCAGGGAGTGTCAGAGGTGTACCTGGGAGTCTCAGAGGTGAACCAGGGCGTGTCAGAGGAGTACCTGGGAGTGTCAGAGGTGTACCAGGAGTGTCAGTGGGTATGAGTCTCAAGGTGTATCTGGGAGTATCAGAGGTGTACCTGGGAATATCGGAGGTGTACCTTGGAATATCGGAGGTGTACCTGGAGTGTCACAGGAGTACCTGGGATTGTCAGAGGTGTACCTTGCAGTGTCAGAGGTGTACCTGGGAGTGTCAGAGATGTACCTGGGAGTGTCAGAGGTGTACCTGGGAGTGTCAGTGGTGTACCACGGAATGTCAGTTGAGTACTTGGGAGTGTCAGCGGTGTACCTGGGAGTGTCAGAGGTGTACCTTAGAGTGTCAGAGGCCTGGCGGTGTCAGAGGTGTACCTGGGGTGTCGGAGGTGTACCTGGGAGTGTGAGAAGTGTACCTGGGAGTGTCCGAGGTGTACCTGGGAGTGTCTGGTGTACCTGGGAGTGAGAGGAGTACCTGGGAGTGTGGAGGTACCTGGGAGTGTCAGGGGTGTGCCTGGGAGTGTCTGAGGTGTACCTGAGAGTGTCAGTGGTGTACCTGGGAGTGTCAGAGGTGTACCTGGGAGTGTCAAGGTGTGTACCTGGGAGTGTCTGGAGGTGTGCCTGGGGTGTCAGGGGTGAACCTGGGGTGTCTGAGGTGTGCCTGGTGTCAGTGTGTGCCTGGGGGTGTCAGAGGTGTACCTGGGAGTGTCAAGGTGTACCTGGGAGTGTCTGAGGTGTACCTGGGAGTGTCAGAGGTGTACCTGGGAGTGTCAGCGGTGTACCTGGGAGTGTCTGTGGTGTACCTGGGAGTGTCAGAGGTGTTCCTGGCAGTGTCTGAGGTGTACATGGCAGTGTCAGAGGTGCACCTGGCAGTGTTACGTGTGCACCTGGGAGTGTCTCAGGTGTACCTGGGAGTGTCTGAGGTGGACCTGGGAGTGTCTGAGGTGTAGCTGGTAGTGTCAGAGGAGTACCACGGAGTGTCAGAGGTGTACCTGGGAGTGTCAGGGGTGCACCTGGGAGTGTCTGAGGTGTACCTGGGAGTGTCAGGGGTGTGCCTGGGGTGTCAGGAGAGTGCAGGGGTGTCACAGGGTGCCTGGGAGTGTGAGAGGTGTGCCTGGGGTGTGAGGGTGTGCCTAGGGTGTCTGAGGTGTGCCTGGGGAGTGTCTGAGGTGTACCTGGGAGTGTCAGAGGTGTGCCTGAGGTGTCAGAGGTGCACCTTGGGTGTCTGCGGTGTACTAAGAAGTGTCTGAGGTGTACCTGGCAGTGTCTGAGGTGCACCTGGCAGTGTCTGAGGGTGTACCTGGCAGTGTCAGCGGTGTACCTGGGGTGTCACGGTGTGCCTGGGAGTGTTAGAGGTGTATCAGGGAGTGACAGTGGTGTGCCTAGGAGTGTCAGAGGTGTACCTGGGGTGTCAGAGGTGTGCCTAGGGTATGAGAGGTGTACCTGGGGTGTCAGAGGTGTACTGGAGTGTCAGGGGTGTGCCTGGGGTGTCAGAGAGTGTACCTGGGAGTGTCAGAGGTGTGTCACGGGGTGTTGGACGTGTGCCTGGGTGTCAGAGGTGTACCAGGGAATGTCAGGAGTGGGTACTGGGAGTGTCGGTAGTGTACCTGGGAGTTTCAGAGGTGTACCTGGGAGTGTCAGGAGGTGTACCTGGGGTGTCAGAGGTGTACCTGGGAGTGTCAGAGGTGTGCTGGGTGTCGGAGGTGTACTGGCGAGTGTGAGATGTGTACCTGGGGTGTCTGGGGTGTATCTGGGGTGTCTGGGAGGGTGTACTGGGAGTGTCTGAGGTGTACCTGGGGTGTCAGAGGTGTACTGGGGTGTCAGGGGTGTGCCTGGGAGTGTCAGGGTGTGCCTGGCAGTGTCAGAGGTGTGCCAGGGGTGTCAGGGATTACCTGGAGGTGTGAAGTGCACCTTGGGTGTGAGAGGTGTGCCTAGGGTGTCTGAGGTGTACTGGGAGGTGTCAGAGGTGTACCTGGGGTGTCTGGGGTGCAGGAGTGTCTGAGGTGTCCGCAGGGTGTCAGGGGAGAACCAGGGAGTGAAGAGGTGTACTAAGTGTCAGAGGTGAACAGGGGAGTGTCTGAGGTGTACCTGGGAGTGTCAGAGGTGTGCCAGGGAGTGTCAGAGGAATGCCCAGGAGTGTCAGAGGTGTGCCTGGGAGTGTCAGAGGTGTACTAGGGTATAGGAGGTTTACCTGGGAGTGTCAGGTTGTACCTGGGAGTGTCGGAGGCGGACATGGGAGTGTCAGAGGTGTACCTGGGAGTATCACAGGTGTACCTGGGAGTGTCAGAGGAGTACCTGGGAATGTCAGAGGTATACGAGGGAGTGTCAGTGGAGTACCTGGGAGTCTCAATTGTGTACCTGGGAGTATCGGAGGTGTCCCTGGGAATATCGGAGGTGTACCTGGGAGTGTCAGAGATGTACCTGGGAGTGTCAGAGGTGTATCTGGGAGTGTTGGACGTGTACCTAGGAGTGTCAGAGTTGTACCTGGGAGTGTCAGAGGTGTACCTGGGAATGTCGGAGGTGTACTTGCAGGTGTGAGAGTGTGCCTGGAAGTGTCTGGGGTGTGCGGAGTGTCTGGGGTGTGCCTGGGAGTGTCTCAGGTGTGCCTGGTGGAGTGTCAGAGGTGTGCAGGTGTCAGAGGTGTACCAGGGGTGTCAGAGGTGTGCCTGTGAGTATCAGAGGTGTACCTGGGGTGTCAGAGGTGTACCTGGGGTGTCCGGGGGTGTGCCTGGGAGTGTCAGAGGTGCGCAGCAGGTGTCTGCAGTGTACCCCAAAGTGTCTGAGGTGTACCTGGCAGTGTCTGATGTGCACCTGGCAGTGTCAGAGCGTACCTGGCAGTGTCAGAGGTGTACTGGGAGTGTCAGAGGTGTGCCTGGGAGTAGAGGTGTATCAGGGAGTGACAGTGGGTACCTAGGAGTGTCAGAGGTGTGCCTGGGGAGTGTCAGAGGTGTACTAGGGTATGAGAGGTGTACCTGGGGTGTCAGAGGTGTACCTGGAAGTGTCAGAGGTGTACCTGGGAGTGTCAGAGGTGTGCCTGGGAGTGTCAGAGGTGTACCTAGGGTATAGGAGGTTTTCCTGGGAGTGTCGGGTTGTACCTGGGGTGTCAGGAGGCGGACATGGGGTGTCAGAGGTGTGCCTGGGAGTATCACAGGTGTACCTGGGAGGTGTCAGAGGTACCTGGGAATGTCAGAGGTATGCGAGGAGTGTCAGTGGAGTACCTGGGAGTCTCAATGGTGTACCTGGGAGTATCGGAGGTGTCCTGGGAATATCGGAGTGTGCCTGGGAGTGCAGAGGTGTACCTGGAGTCTCAGAGATGTACCTGGGGTGTCAGAGATGTACCTGGGAGTGTCAGAGGTGTATCTGGGGTGGTGGACGTGTGCCTGGGGAGTGTCAGAGGTGTGCCAGGGAATGTCAGTGGGTACTTGGGAGTGTCAGTGGTGTGCTGGGGTTTCAGAGGTGTGCCTGGGAGTGTCAGAGGTGTGCCTGGGAGTGTCAGAGGTGTACAGGTGTCAGAGGTGTGCCTGGGAGTGTCGGAGGTGTACTGGCGAGTGTGAGATGTGTACCTGGGGTGTCTGGGGTGGCACCTGGAGTGTCAGAGGTGTACCTGGGAGTGTAGAGAGGTACCAGGAGTGTCACAGGAGTACCTGGGAGTGTGAGAGGTGTGCCTGAGAGTGTGTGAGGTGTACCTAGGGTGTCTGAGGTGTGCCTGGGAGTGTCTGAGGTGTGCCTGGGGTGTCAGAGGTGTGCTGGGGTGTCGGAGGTGTGCCTGGGAGTGTCAGACGTGTGCCTGGGGTGTCAGGAGGTGCACTTGCTGAGTGTCAGAGGTGCACCTTGGGTGTCTGCAGTGTACCTAGGGTGTCTGGGGTGTACCTGGCAGTGTCTGATGTGTGCCTGGCAGTGTCTGGGGTGTACCTGGCAGTGTCAGCGGTGTGCCGGGAGTGTCACGGTGTGCCTGGGGTGTTAGAGGTGTATCAGGGGTGACAGAGGAGTACACAGGAGTGTCAGAGGTGTACACCGAGTGTCAGGAGGTGTACCTGGGAGTATGAGAGGAGGTGTACCTGGGAGTGTCAGGAGGTGTACCTGGAAGTGTCCGAGAGGTGTACCTGGGAGTGTCAGAGGTGTGCCTGGGGTGTCAGAGGAGGTGTATCTGGGGTGTTGGCGGTGTACCTGGGGCAGAGGTGTACAGGGAATGTCGGTGGAGTACCTGGGTGTGTCAGTAGTGTACCTGTGAGTTTCAGAGGTGTACCTGGGAGTGTCAGAGGGTATCTGAGGTGGTTAGGGGTGTATGTGGGAGTGTTGGACGTGTACCTGAGGAGTGTCAGAGGTGTGCCAGGGAATTTCAGTGGGCCTTTGGGAGTGTCAGAGGTGTACCTAGGAGGTGTCAGAGGTGTATGTGGGAGTGTTGGACGTGTACCTGGGAGTGTCAGAGGTGTGCCAAGGAATTTCAGTGGAGTACTTGGGAGTGTCAAAGGTGTACCTGGGGTGTCAAGAGGTGTACCTGGATGTCAGAGGGTGCCTGGGTGTTAGAGTGTACCTGGGAGTGTCAGAGGTGTACCTGGGAGTGTCGGAGGTGTACCGGAGTGTGAGAAGTGTACCTGGGAGTGTCTGCGTTGTACCTGGGGTGTACCTGGGAGTGTCAGGGGTGCCTGGGGTGTCTGAGGTGACCTGGGGTGTCAAGGTGTACCTGGGGTGTCGGAAGGGGGTACCAGGGAGTGTCAGTGGGTACCCAGGAGTGTGGGAGTGTACCTGAGGTATGAGGAGTATGAGGTCTACCTGGAATTCTCCTTGACCTGGGAGTGTCAAGGTGTGCCTGAGTGTCCAGGTGTACGGAGTGTCAGAGAGGTGTACAAGTGTCAAGGTGTACCGGAGTGTCCAGAAGTACCAGGGTGTGCAGGAGTACCTGGGAGTGTGAGAGGTGTACCTGGGAGTGTGAGAGGTGTACCTAGAGTGTCTCGAGGTGTACCTGGGAGTGTCTGGAGGTGTACCTGGGGTGTCAGAGGTGTGCCTGGGGTGTCAGAGGTGCACCTTGGGTGTCTCGGTGTACCTAAAAGTGTCTGAGGTGTAATTGGCGGTGTCTGATGTGCACCTGGCAGTGTCCAGGGGTGTACCTGGCAGTGTCAGCGGTGTACCGAGTGTCCGCGAGGTGTACCTGGGGTGTTGAGGTGTATCAGGGGTGACAGTGGAGTACCTAGGGTAGTAGAGAGGTGTACCTGCGGGGTGTCAGAGGTGGCCTAGGAGATGAAGAGGTGTACCTGGGTGTCAGGGGGTGCACTGGAAGTGTCAGAGGTGTACCTGGGAGTGTCAGAGATGTACCTGGGGTCAGAGGTGTATCTGGGAGTGTTGGACGTGTACGCAGGAGTGTCAGAGGTGTACCCAGGAATGTCAGTGGAGTACCTGGGAGTGTCATAGTGTACCTGGGAGTTTCAGAGGTGTACCTGGGAGTGTCAGAGGTGTACCTGGGAGTGTCAGCAGTGTACCTGGGAGTGTCAGAGGTGTACCAGGAGTGTCGGGAGGTGTACTGCGAGTGTGAGATGTGTACCTGGGAGTGTCTGAGGTGTATGCAGGAGTGGTCAGGGGTGTACCTGGGAGTGTCTGAGGTAGCCTGGGAGTGTCCGAGAGGTGTACCTGGAGTGTCAGGGTGTACCTGGGAGTGTCAGAAGTTAGCCTGGCAGTGTCAGAGAGTACCATGTCACAGGATTCACTTGAGGTGTGAGAGGTGCACCTTGGGTGTGAGAGATGTACCTAGGAGTGTCTGAGGTGTACCTGGGAGGTCAGAGGTGTACCTGGGAGTGTCTGAGGGGTGTACCTGGGAGTCTGAGGTGTACCTGGGAGTGTCAGGGAGAACCAGGGAGTGAAAGGTGTACCTAGGGTGTCAGAGGGCAGGGGTGTCACAGGAGTTGTCCTGGGGTATCAAGAGGTGTACCGGGGGTGCCAGAGGAATACCAGGGGTGTCAGAGGTGTACCTGGGTGACAAGAGGTGTACCTAGGGTATAGGAGGTTTACCTGGGAGTGTCGGAGTTGTACCTGGGAGTGTCCAGGCGGACATGGGAGTGTCAGGAGGTGTACCTGGGAGTACAGGTGTACCTGGGAGTGTCAGGAGTACCTGAGGAATGTCAGAGGAGGGTATGCAGTGTCAGTGGAGGTTCCTGGGAGTCTCATTGTGTACCTGGGAGTATCGGAGGTGTCCCTGGGAATATCGGAGGTGTACCTGGGAGTGTCAGAGATGTACCTGGGAGTGTCAGAGGTGTATCCGGGAGTGTTGGACGTGTACCAAGTGTCAGAGTTGCACCTGGAAGTGTCAGAGGTGTACCTGGAATGTCGGAGGTGTACTTGCGGAGGTGAAGTGTACCTGGAAGTGTCTGGGGTGTACCTGGGGTGTCTGGGGGTGTACCTGGGAGTGTCTCAGGTGTAGCCAGGTGATGTCAGAGGGCACAGGGTGTCAGGAGGTGTACCAGGGTGTCAGAGGTGTACCTGTATGAGATCAGGTGTACCTGGGAGTGTCAGAAGGGTGTACCTGGAGTGTCAGAGGTGTGCAGTGTCAGAGGTGCACCTTGGGTGTCTGCCGTGCAAAAGTGTCTGAGGTGTACCTGGCAGTGTCTGATGTGCACCTGGCAGTGTCTGAGGCGTACCTGGCAGTGTCAGCGGTGTACCTGGGAGTGTCACATGGTGTACCTGGGAGTGTTCAGAAGTACCAGGGAGTGACAGGAGTACCTAGGAGTGTCAGAGGTGCACACCACACTAGTGTACAGAGAGGTGTACCTAGGAGTGTCACACAGGAAATGAGAGGCACCTGGGAGTGGCCTGAGGTAACACAAGGTGTCAAGAGGTGTACACCAGGAGTGCCAGGGAGAACAGGGAATGAAAAGAGGAGTACCTGGGAGTGTCAGAAGGTGTACCAGGGAGTTTCAGAGGTGCACCTGGGAGTGTCAGGAGTAGCCACCTTGTTGTCAAGAGGAGTACCTAGGGTGTCAGGAGGTGTACCTGGGAGTGTGGAAGCAGAATTACCTGGACGAGTGTCGAGATGTACCTGCGCAAACAGAATATGCAGGAAAGTGCACAGGAGTATCCAAGGTGCACCCAGGAGTATCAGAATTGTACCTGGGAGTGTCGAATTGTACCTGGAATGTCAAGTGGCACATGGAGTAGCCAGAGGTGTACTGGGAGATGTCGGGTGCAGGGTGTGAAGTGTACCTGGCAGTGTCAGAAGTACCAGGGAGTGCAGGATTGCCAGCCGCACAGAGTGCCGGAGGTGGCCTCAAAAATTGTCAGAGAGGACCCTGGGAGTATGGAAATAGCACACAGGAGTGCAAGTAGCCACAGCAAGTGTCAGAGAGTGTACAGAGTGTCGGAGAGTGTACACAAGTGTCAGAGAGTGAACCCGCAGGAGTGTCCAGAGGGTGTACCAGCAAGTGTCCAGAGGTGTACCAGGGAGTGTCAGAGGAATACCAGAGTGCCGGAGGTGTGCCTGGGCGACAGAGGATGTACCTGGGGTATGGAGGTTTACCAATGGGGTGTCGGAAGTTGTACCTGCAGGGCTGTAGAGGCGGACATGGGAGTGTCAGCGTGCACAGGAGTACACAGGTGTACCTTGAAGTGTCAGAGGAGGTGTCCTGGGAGAGTGTCAGAGGTACCTAGGATTCTACGGGTGCACCTTGGGTATCTCAGGTGTACCTGGCAATATCAGTGCACACTGGCGTGTCTGGAATGTACCCTGGCAGTGTCAGAGGTGTACCTGGGAGTGTCGGACGTTTACCTGGGGTGTCAGAGTTGTACAGGGGTGACCCAGAGGGTACCCGTGAAAGAGGTGTACCTAGTGTGAGAGTGTACCTGGAAGTATGCAGTGTACCTGCAGAGTGTCAAGGGTGTACCTGGGGTGTCTCAGGTGTACCAGGGAGTGTCAGTGGGTACCTGGGAGTCAGAGGTGTACAGGGAGTGTCCAGAGGAGGTGCCTGGGAGTGTCACAGGTGTACCTGGGAGTGTAGGACGTGTACCAGGGTGGGGTGTACCTGCCGGGGGTGTCGGTGGTGGAGTACCTGGGTGTCAAGGTGTGCCTAGGGTGTCAGAGGTGGCCTGGGAGTGTCAGGAGTGTGCAGGGTGTCAGGGGAGGTGCCTGGGGTATGGGAGGTGTACCGGGAGTGTGAGGTGTACCTGGGAGTGTCCAGGGTGTACCTGCAGGAGGTGTCAGAGAGGTGTACCCTTGGAGTGTCAAGGTGTACCTGGAGTGTCAGAGGTGTACCTGGGAGTGTCCAGATGTACCCAGGAATGTCAGTGATGCAAGTACCTGCGAGTGTCAAAGGTGTACCTGGGAGTGTCAGAGAGGTGTACCTGGGAGTGTCAGAGGTGTACCTTGCAGGTGTCAGAGGTGTGCCTGGGAGTGACAGAGGTGTACCTGGGAGTGTGAGGTGTACATGGGAGTGTCTGGGGTGTACCTGGGAGTGTACAGAGGTGTACCTGGGAGTGTCGGAGGTGTACCTGGGAGTGTCAGAAGGTGTACACCTCGGAAGTGACTTCGCAAATTGTAACTAAGGTGTACACTCAGGTGTCCGAGGGGTGTACCCTGGGGTGTCAGGAGGTGTACCTGGGAGTGTCAAAAAGTTGTACCCAGGAGTAGCCAGAGTGTACCCCCAGGGAGTGTCACAAAGTGGCCACCTGCAGGAGTGTCAGAGGTGTACCTAGGGTGTCACAGCGAGTACATGAGTGTCAGAGGTGACCTGCCCATTGCCAGAGGTGCACACAGAGTGTCAGAGGTGTACAGGAGGTGAGGGCACACAGGAGAGGTCTGGGCACACGTGTCACAAGGCATATGCCTAGGAGTCTCAGAAAGTACAGTGTCCCACAGTGTACACAGAGGCCAAGAGGTGTACACCAGGAGTGTCAGAAGGTGTACCATAGGAGTCAGTGACCAGAGGTGTCCAGAATTGTCTGAGTGTAGTACCTAGGAGTGTCAGAGGAATGTGTACAGGAGACAGGTGTACCTGGGAGTGTCAGACGTGCACAGGAGTGTCAGAGGCATGCCTAGGGTGTCCAAGGGTGCACCTAGGAGTCTGAGTGTACCTGGAGTGTCTGGGGGTACAGGAGAGTCACAGGTGTACCTGGCAGTTTCAAGGGTGTGACCAGGCAGTGTCAGCGGGACCTGGGGTGTCCACGGTGACCTGGGAGGTGTTTAGAGGTACACAGGAGTGTCAGGGAGTGTACCTAGGAGTGGACGTGTACCTGGGAGTATCAGAGGTGTAACAGGGAATGTCAGAGGGTACCTGGAGTGCTCAAAAGAGGTGTACCTGGGAGTGTCAGAGATGTACCTGGGAGTGTCAAGAGGTGTACCTGGGGTGTCCAGACGTGTACCTGGGAGTGTCACGGGGTGTACCAGGAATGTCAGTGGCAGCACCTGGGGTGTCAGCCACTGCCTGCAGGGATCCAAGGAAGGTGTACCACCTGGGGTCAGAAGTGTACATGAGTGTCAGAGGTGTCCCTTGGAATGTCAGAGGTGTACCTGGCAGTGTCAGAGGTGTACTGAGTGGTGTCACAACTGGCACAGTGTCACAGGGGTGTACACAGGAGTGTCTCAGAGAGTACCCCTGGCACATGTCAGAGGCATGTACCTGGGGTATCAGGAATTGTCCACCTACAAGTGTAAGAGGTGTACCTGGGTCAGAGGTGTACATGGGAGTGTCTGAGGCAGGGGTGTCCAGAGGTGTCACACCAGGGTGTCAGGAGGAGAGCCATGGAGTGAAGATGTACCTGGACCAGTGCACCAGGGGTATAGGGTGTACCCGGGGTGTCAGGGAGTGTACCTTCGGTGTCAAAACCACATGAGGTGGCCTGGTGTCCAGAGGGTGTACACATGTGTCGGTACCTAGGGAGTACCACAGCCATTACCGGAGTTTACACCAGGTCCAGACAGGAGTTGTACCAGCAGGTATCCAAGGAGAGCGAGACCTGGGAGTGTCCAGAGGTGTACCTGGGAACGCCAGAAGAGGTGAAAGGGAGTTCAAGGTGTACCTGGGGTCAAGGTACAGGGAGTCTCAGGGTGGCCACATGGGGTGTCAGAGGTACCGGGAGTGTCAGAAGAATACACAGGAGTGTCAGGGGTGTACCTGGGAGTGTAAGATGTGTACCCACACAGAGTATCGGAAGTTACCTGGGAGTCTCAGAGATGTACCTGGGAGTGTCGGCAGGCGTACATGGGAGTGCTAAGAAATGTACCTGTGAGTATCACAGGTGTACCTGGGTGTCAGATGAGTACCTGGGAATGTCAGAGGTATACCCCAGGGTATCGCATAGGTACTGGGAGTCACAAAGGTGTACCTGGGAGTATAAAGTGTACCTGGGAATATCGGAGGAGGTGTACCTGGGAGTGTCAGAGGTGTACACAAGTGTCAGAGATGTACCTGGGAGTATCAGAGGCCTTCTGGGAGTGTCCAGAGACGTGTACCTGGAGTGTCAAGTGTACCTGCACGAAATTGTCGGAGAGGTGTACCTGGGAGTGTCAGAAGAGGTGTACCTGGGAGTCGGAGGTGTAAGTGGGGTGTAAGGCACCTGGGGCCGTGCAGGGGTGCCACACACAGGTGTCAGGAGAGGTGGCTGCCTTGCAGGGGTATCAGGTACACCTGGGAGTAGGAGTGCTGCAAGTGTCCAGAGTAGCCTGGGAGTGCTCAGGTGTAGCAGGAGTGTCAGAGGTGTACCTGAAAGGTGTCCGAGGTGTACCTGGGAGTGAGGGTATGCACAGGAGTGTCGGAGGTGTACCTGGGAGAATCAAAGTGGCGCAGGCATGGGC
>NW_024716753.1:0-3165 GCF_018991925.1 Homarus americanus | reverse complement strand
TGTGCAGTTTTGGTTCGGGCTAGCACAGACGCAGCAAGGAATGTTACCAGGCATAGTGACCAGCACCTTGGGCGACGGTAACGTCCGCCTCCGGACATCTGATTTAGTCCCAGGCACAAGATTATACTGGTTCTTATGAGGGAAGGGCGGAGAGGTGACAGGCTGGACTGGTGTGTCCAGGTAGTAGGGGCATACGTGCGCGCGTGGGTGTGTAGGCTACCCCCCCTAATAGCGACCATCCATACATCAGAATGATACACTATGGACAAGAGTTTGTCACACCAGGCACTAGTTTATATTTCCTTGGCACAAATAACCACTATTTATATGGTCTCACTGGTGTAATATCAGTTATGTATACTCACTAGGTTCGTCGAGACCCTACATTAAGAGTCCGTTACTATGGTGGTGGGGGGGGGGTGGGGGCGACCGCATGGGCAGCACTCTCGGCCCCATAGGGGCGATAGTCTCGGGACCACCCCTGTCACAGTAGGCCTAACGACACTGACCTTGGCGCCGAGCCTTCTCATTATCCTACCACTGACCCAGCACAGGTCACCACTCACTTGGTGAACGCCGGTGAACACACGGAATATTTACAATTTATGCCGTAAGGGATGAGAAGAAACCTTGGGTGGCAATGCTTAGGGTGACATCCGATATTCACGGACACATTGTCAAATTCCCGCTCCCACACAACGAGTATGTCCCCACCAATAACACTTTAGATCAGGAGGGACGGTCCACGACACCCACGCCGCGCTGGCCACTACTACTATTACTACTACTACTACTACTACTTTGCTGTCACTCGGAATCGACTATGACGATCATCCAGCTATGATGCAATGATAAGAGTTATTAAGGATGTCACCTTCGTTGGTGAGCTCTGGAGTGACTAGAGAAGCCGATACGGGACCGGCAGAATCGTCCACAGATGTTGCACGTGTGGAGGGCTACATCTAGTGCAGGTTGGGCAGCGGCAGCATCTTTTCGGCGTTGGCGCTTGTCTGCCTTGGTATGCAGTCGGGCTAACTCGAAAGTATTGACACCTTCTTGTGTGGTGCTCCTCCAAGCATTACTGTGTGGAGTAATCATCTCCCAGGTGACGGGGCCGATGTGGCACTTTTTCAGGTGTGTCTTAGGACTACCCTTATACCTTTTTAGTTGCCCGCCCGCGTTACGTTTACTATTCGTTAGGTGACTGTAGAGTACTGTATCTGCTTTGGCAGTCTACTGTCGTCCATGTGGGTAACATGGCCAGTCCAACGTGGTTGCTCGTGGATAATGGTAGCCTCGATGCTTTTACAGCTGGTGTCAGCAAGGACACTGGCATTTGTTGTCTTGTGTTCCCAGCGAACTTGGAGGGGGTGGTGGTTTTTGGTGTCAGTGAAGGGGTGATGGTTAATGGTGTCAGTGAGGAGGTGGGGGTGAATGGTGTCGGTGAGGAGGTGTGGGTTAATGGTGTCGGTGAGGAGTTGAGGGTGAATGGTGTCAGTGAGGGGGTGGTGGTTAATGATGTCAGTGAGGGGTGGTGGTTAATGGTGTCAGTGAGGGGGTGGTTAATGGTGTCAGTGACGGGGTGGTGGTTAATGGTGTGAGGAGGTGGGTAAGGTTCGGGAGATGTGGGAGCAGGAGGGGTGGTGGTTAATGGTCCAGTGAGGGGTGGTGGTTAATGGTGTCAGTGAGGGGATGAGGGGAAGGTGTCAGTGAGGGTGGTGGTTAATTGGTCTCAGTGAGGGGTGGTGGTTAATGGTGTCAGTGAGGGTGGTGGTTAATGGTGTCAGTGAGGGGTGGTGGTTAATGGTGTCAGTGAAGGGGTGGTGGTTAATGGTGTCAGTGAGGAGGTGGGGTGAATGGTGTCGGTGAGGAGGTGTGGGTTAATGGTGTCGGTGAGGAGTTGAGGTGAATGGTGTCAGTGAGGAGGTGGTGGTTAATGATGTCAGTGAGGGGTGGTGGTTAATGGTGTCAGTGAGGGGTGGTGGTTAATGGTGTCAGTGAGGGTGGTGGAAGCAGGAGGAGTAATTGTCGTGAGAGTGTGGGTTAATGGTGTCGGTGAGGAGTTGAGGGTGAATGGTGTCAGTGAGGGGGTGGTGGTTAATGATGTCAGTGAGGGGGTGGTGGTTAATGGTGTCAGTGAGGGGGTGGTGGTTAATGGTGTCAGTGAGGGTGGTGGTTAATGGTGTCAGTGAGGGGTGGTGGTTAATGGTGCTCAGTGAGGGGTGGTGGTTAATGGTGTCAGTGAGGGTGGTGGTTAATGGTGTCAGTGAGGGGTGGTGGTTAATGGTGTCAGTGAGGGGTGGTGGTTAATGGTCTCAGTGAGGGGTGGTGGTTAATGGTCTCAGTGAGGGGTGGTGGTTAATGGTCTCAGTGAGGGGTGGTGGTTAATGGTCTCAGTGAGGGGTGGTGGTTAATGGTGATATAGTGAGCTTTGTCAGATCAAATTAGCGCCAGTAGAAAAACATACACCTATGAGATTATTGTTGTAAATGTAAGATTGTGTTATCACCTCAGGGACTAGCTTAGATACTACACGTGATATTGCTGTCTATATGTGTCATCAGTTCTCTGTGATGGAAGCTTTGGTCTTGGCAGGAGGTGTAATGATTGATTATCAGACCATAAGCACATACCCTCCAAGTTCGCTGGGGAACACAAGACAACAAATGCCAGTGTCCTTACTGACACCAGCTGTAAAGCATCAGAGCTACCATTATCCACGAGCAACCGTTGGACTGGCCATATTACCCACATGGACGACAGTAGACTGCCAAAAGCAGATACAGTACTTTCAGTCACCTAACGAATTAGTAAACGTAACGGGCAGGCAACTAAAAAGGTATAAGGAGTGGTCCTAAGACACCTGAAAAGTGCACATCATTCCCCGTCACCTGGGAGATGATTACTCCACACAGTAATGCTTAGAGCACCACACAAGAAGGTGTCAATATGGCCGACTGCATACCCAAGGCAGACAAAGCGCCAACGCCGAAAGATGCACCGCTGCCCAACCTGCACTAGATGTAGCCTCCACGTGCAACATCTGTGGACGGTTCTGCCGGTCCATGTCCAGCTATATAGATCACTCCAGAGCTCACCAGCGAAGGTGACATCATAATAACTCTTATCATTGCATCATAGCTGGATGATCGTCATAGTCGATTC
>NW_024716752.1:0-35827 GCF_018991925.1 Homarus americanus | reverse complement strand
ACGATGGCCAGCTTCGTTCGGTTACGTATTGCTCACCTCAGACACAGCCAGGTACACCTCAGACACTCCAAGGTGCACCTCTGACACTCCCAAATGCCTCCTGACACTCCGAGCACAACTCTGACACTCCCAAGTACACCTCTGACACTCCCAGGTACACCTCTGACACTCCCAGGTACACCTCTGACACTCCCAGGTACACCTCCAGACACTCCCAGGTACACCCCCAGACACTCCCAGGTACACCCCAGACACTCTCAGGTACCTTCTCACACTCCTGAGTACACCTCCGACACTCCCAGGTACTCTCTGACCTCCCAGGTACACCTCTGACACCTCCCAGGTACCTCCCTAACCTCCCAGTGCATTCTCATACTCCCAGGTACACCTCCGACACTCCCAGGTACACCTCTGACACTCCCAGGTACTCCTGACATTCCTGGGTACACCTCTGACACTCCCAGGTACAACTCTGACACTGCCAGGTACACCTCCGACCTCCCAGGCACCTCCAACACTCCCAGGTACATTTCTCCATACTCTGGTACACCTCCGACACTCCCAGGTACACCTCTGACACTCCCAGGTACACCCCCAGACACTCAGGTACACTTCTCACACTCGCAGGTACCTCCGACACTCCCAGGTACACCTCTGGCCTCCCAGGTACACCTCCCCAGCACTCAGGTACACCTCTGACCTCCCAGGTACGTCTGACACTCCCAGGTACGTCTGACCTCCCAGGTAACACCTCTGACACTCCCAGGTACTCCACTGACACTCAGGGTACACCTCTGACCTCCCAGGTACACCTCCTGACACTCCAGGTACCTCTGACACTCCCAGGTATGCCTCTGACCTCCCAGGTACACCTCTGACACTGCTAGGTTGCTTCACTGACATTCCTGGTACACCTCTGACACTCCCAGGTACCACGTCCGACACTCCCAGATACCTCCTGACCTCCCGGTACAGCTCTGACACTCCCAGGTACACCTCTGACCTCCCAGTGCTCCACTGACACTCCGTGGTACACCCCTGACACTCCCAGGTACACCTCTGCCTCCCAGGTACACCCAGACACTCCAGGTACATTTCTCACCTCCCTGGGTACACCTATGACACTTCTAGGTACTCTCTGTCACTCCCTGATACACCTCTAACACTCCCAGGTACACCTGACACTCCCAGGTACACCTCTGACACTCCCAGGTACACCTGACCTCCCAGGTACACCTCCCCAGCCTCCCAGGTACTCCACTGACACTCCGTGGTACACCCTGACACTCCCAGGTACCGTCTGACACTCCCAGGTACCCAGACACTCCCAGGTACATTTCTCACCTTCCTAGGTACACCTGACACTTCTAGGTACTCCTCTGTCACTCCCTGATACACCTCTGCTACTCCCAGGTACACCATGACACTCCAGGTACAACGCTGGCACTGCCAGTACACCTCAGACACTGCCAGGTACACCTCCGACACTGCCAGGTACACCTCCAGACTCTCAAGGTGCACCTCTACAGCCTCCCAGGTACACCTCAGCCTCCCAGGTACACCTCTGACACTCCCTGGTACACCTGACACTCCAGGGTACACCTCTGACACTCCCAGGTACACCCAGACACTCCCAGGTACACTTCTCCACACTCCCAGGTACACCTCTGACACTCCCAGGTACACCTCTGACACTCCCAGGTACACCTCTGACACTCCCAGGTACACCTCCGGCACTCCAGGTACCTCCGACACTCCCAGGTACCTTCCTTGCACTCCCAGGTACCTCCGACACTCCCAGGTACACCTCTGACCTCCCAGGTACCTCTGACACTCCCAGGTACACCTCTCAACACTCCCAGGTACACCTCACACACTCCCAGGTACACCCCAGACACTCCCAGGTACCCCCAGACACTCCCAGGTACACTTCTCACACTCCCAGTACACCTCCGACACTCCCAGGTACACCTCTGGCCTCCCAGGTACCTCTGACACTCCCAGGTACACCTCTGACCTCCCAGGTACACCTCTGACACTCCCAGGTACACCTCTGACACTCCCAGGTACACTTCTGACACTCAGGTACACCTCCGACACTCCCAGGTACACCTCTGACACTCCCAGGTATCACTGACATTCCCTGGTACACCTCTGACACTCCCAGGTACACCTCTGACACTCCCAGGTACACCTCCGACACTCCCAGGTACACCTCCAACACTCCCAGGTACATTCTCATGCTCCCAGGTACACCTCCGACACTCCCAGGTACACCTCTGACACTCCCAGGTACACCCAGACACTCTCAGGTACACTTCTCACACTTGCAGGTACACCTCCGACACTCCCAGGTACACCTCTCTGACTCTCCAGGTACACCTCTGACACTCCCAGGTACACCTCTGACACTCCCAGGTACGTCTGACACTCCCAGGTACACGTCTGACACTCCAGGTACACCTCTGACACTCCCAGGTACTCCACCCCAGCACTCAGGTACACCTCTGACACTCCCAGGTACACCTCTGACACTCCCAGGTACACCTCAGCACTCCCAGGTACCTCTGACACTCCCAGGTACACCTCTGACACTCTGGTACTCCATGACATTCCTGGTACACCTCTGACACTCCCAGGTACGTCCGACACTCCCAGGTACACCTCCTGACCTCCCAGGTACAGCTCTGACACTCCCAGGTACACCTCTGACTTCTGGGTGCTCACTGACACTCCCTGGTACACCTGACACTCCCAGGTACACCTCGACACTCCCAGGTAACCTCTGACACTCCCAGGTACACTCTGACACTCCCAGGTACACCTCTGACCTCCCAGGTACTCCACTGACACTCCAGGGTACCTCTGACACTCCCAGGTACACCTCTGACACTCCCAGGTACACTCTGACACTCCCAGGTATACCTCTGACACTCCCAGGTACACCTCTGACACTGCTAGGTACTCACTGACATTCCCTGGTACACCTCTGACACTCCCAGGTACGTCCGACACTCCCAGATACACCTCTGACACTCCCAGGTACAGCTCTGACACTCCAGGTACACCCTGACACTCCCAGGTACTCCACTGACCTCCGTGAGGTACACCCTGACACTCCAGGTACCTCCTGACACTCCCAGGTACACCTCTGACACTCCGGTACTCACTGACACTCCGTGGTACACCCCTGACACTCCAGGTACACCTCTGGCCTCCAATTTAGACACTCCCAGGTACATTTCTCCCTCCTAGGTACACCTATGACACTTCTAGGTACTCCTCTGTCACTCCCTGATGCACCTCTAACACTCCCAGGTACACCGCTGACACTCCCAGGTACAACTGGCACTGCCAGGTACACCTCAGACACTCCCAGGTACACCTCTGACACTCCCAGGTACATCTCTGACACTCCCAGGTACACCTCTGACACCCAGGTACTCCACTGACATTGCCTGGTACACCTCTGACACTCCCAGGTACACCTCTGACACTCCCAGGTACACCTCCTGACACTCCCAGGTACCTCTGACTCTGCCAGGTACTCCACTGACACTCCTGGTACATCCTGACACTCCCAGGTACACCTCTGACACTCCCAGGTACCCCACTCCCAGGTACACTTCTCACTCTCGTTACCTCTGACACGCCTGGGTGCTCCTCTGTCACTCCTGATACACCTCTAACACTCCCAGGTACACCATGACCTCCCAGGTACACCGCTTCATGCTGCCAGGTACACCTCAGACACTGCCATGTACACCTCAGACATTGCCAGGTACACCTCAGACACTCCCAGGTACACCTCAGACACTCCAAGGTGCACCTCCCAACGCCTCCCAGGTACACCTCTGACACTCCCAGGTACACCTCTGACCTCCCAGGTACACCTCTGCTCCCGTGCACCTCCGAGCACTCCCAGGTACACCTCTGACACTCCCAGGTACACTTCTGACACTCCCAGGTACACCTCCGACACTCCCAGGTACACCTCCGACACTCCCAGGTACACTTCTTACCTCCCAGGTACACCTCGACACTCCCAGGTACACCTCCGACACTCCTGAGTACACCTCCGACACTCCCAGGTACACCTCTGACACTCCCAGGTACACCCCAGACACTCCCAGGCCACTTCTCACACTCCCAGGCACACCTCTGACACTCCCAGTACACCTCTGAACTCCCAGGTACACCTCTGACACTCCCAGGCACCTCTGACACTCCCAGGTACACCTTTGACCTCCCAGGTACTCCACCAGCATTCCCTGGTACCTCTGACACTCCCAGGTACAACTTGACACTGCCAGGTACACCTCCGGCTCCCAAGAACACCTCCGACACTCCCAGGTACATTTCTCATACTCCCAGGTACCCCTCCGACACTCCGGTACACCTCTGACCTCCCAGGTACACCTCTGACACTCCAGGTGCACCTCTGACATCCCAGGTACACCTCTGACCTCCCAGGTACCTCCTGACACTCCAGGTACACCTCTGACCTCCCAGGTACACCTCTGACACTCCCAGGTACTCACTGACATTCCTGGTACACCTCTGACACTCCCTGGTATACCTCCTGACACTCCCAGGTACACCTCTGACTTGCTCAGGTACACCGATGCTCCCAGGTACACCTCTGACACTCCCAGGTCCGCCTCCGGCCTCCAGGTACAACTCTGACACTCCCAGGTACACCTCCGTGCTCCCTAGGTACCCTGTGACACTCCCAGTGCCTCTGACACTCCCAGGTACCTCAGACCTCCCAGGAACACCTCAGACACTCCCAGGTACACCTCTGACACTCCCGGGTACACCTCAGACACTCCTAGGTACACCTCTCACACTCTCCAGGTACACCTCTCACACTCCATGTTCTCCTGTGACATTCCTGGAACTTCTCTGACACTCCCAGGTACACCTCAGACCTCCCAGGTACACCTCCAGACACTCCCAGGTACACCTCTGACATTCCCAGGCACCTCTGACCTCCCAGGTACACCATTGGCCTGCCAGGTACCTCCTGACACTCAATGTACACCTCCGACACTCCCAGGTACACCTCTGACACTCCCAGGTACACCTCCAGACACTCCCATGCACCACCCCAGACACTCCCAGGTACACCCCAGACACTCCCAGGTACACCTCTGACACTCCCAGGTACCTTCCGACACTCCCAGGTACACCTCCTGACACTCCCAGGTACACCTCTGACACTCCAAGGTACCTCTGACACTCCCAGGTACACCTCAGACACTCCCAGGTACACTTCTCCACACTCCCAGGTACACCCAGGTACACCTCTGACCTCCCAGGTACACCTCTGACCTCCCAGGTACACCTCCGACACTCCCAGGTACACCTCCGTCCTCCCAGGTACCACTTCTTCCTCCCAGGTCACCTTCTGACACTCCCAGGTACACCTCGCCTCCCAGGTACACCTCCCCCAACCTCCCAGGTACACCTCTGACACTCCCAGGTACACCTCAGACACTCCAAGGTGCACACCCCAGACACTCAGGTACACTGACACTCGTTGCCTCACACTCCCAGGTACCTCCGACACTCCCAGGTACCTCTCACCTCCCACCTCCTGTGCTCCAGGTACACCTCTGACACTCCCAGGTACACCTCTGACACTCCCAGGTACGTCTGTGCTCCCAGGTACCTCAGCCTCCCGTGCTACCCCGGCTCTCCCAGGTACACCTCGGCCTCCCAGGTACACCTCTGACCTCCCAGGTACACCTCCCAGCCTCCCAGGTACACCTCTGACACTCCCAGGTACTCCACTGACATTCCTGGTACCTCTGGCCTCCCAGGTACACCTCCGACACTCCCAGGTACACCTCTGACCTCCCAGGTACTCACTGACACTCCCAGGGTACACCTCTGACATTCCCAGGTACACCTCTGACTCCCAGGTACACCTCTGACACTCCCAGGTATACCTCTGACACTCCCAGGTACACCTCTGACACTGCCTGGGTACTCCACTGACATTCCTGGTGCACCTCTGACCTCCCAGGTACGTCCGGCTCCCAGATACACCTCTGACACTCCCAGGTACAGCTCTGACCTCCCAGGTACACCTCTGACACTCCCAGGTACTCCACTGACACTCCGTGGTACACCCGCACACTCCCAGGTACACCTCTGACACTCCCAGGTACACCCCAGACACTCCCAGGTACATTTCTCACACTCTGGGTACACCTCTGACACTTCCAGGTACTCCTCTGTCACTCCCTGATACACCTCAACACTCCCAGGTCCATGACACTCCCAGGTACACCGCTGACACTGCCAGGTACATCAGACACTGCCAGGTACACCTCAGACACTCCCAGGTACCTCCAGACACCTCCAAGGTGCACCTCTGACACTCAAGTGCACCTCTGACACTCCCAGACTGCTCTGACCTCCAGGTACACCTCTGACTCTCCCAGGTACTCACTGACACTCCAGGTACCTCTTGACACTCCCAGGTACACCTCAGACACTCCCGTGCACCCCAGACACTCCCAGGTACACGAACACTCTCAGGTACACCTACTCACACTCTCAGGTACACCTTGGCTCTCCCAGGTACACCTCCGACATCGATTCCGTCACTCCCAGGTACACTTCTTCCACTCCCAGGTACACCTGGCCTCCCAGGCCCATCTGACTCCCAGGTACACCTCTGACACTCCCAGGTGCACCTCCTGACCTCCCAGGTACACCTCAGACACTCCCAGGTACACCCCCAGACACTCCCAGGTACACCTCAGACACTCCCAGGTACCTTCTCCCCACTCTGGGTACACCTCCGACACTCCCAGGTACACCTCTGACACTCCCAGGTACACCTCTGACACTCCCAGGTACACCTCTGACATTCCCAGGTACCTCTCTGATACTCCCAGGTACACCTCTGACACTCCCAGGTACACCTCTGACACTCCAGGTACTCTCACTGACTCTCCAAGGGCCCTCTGACACTCCCAGGTACACCTCTGACACTCCCAGGTACACCTCTGACACTCCCAGGTACACCTCTGACCTCCCAGGTACACCTCTGACACTCCTAGGTACTCCTGACATTCCTGGTACCTCTGACCTCCCAGGTACCCCTCCGACACTCCCAGGTACACCTCTGGCCTCCCAGGTCTCCCAGCACTGCCTAGGTACTCACTGACATTCCTGGTACACCTCTGACACTCCCAGGTACGTCCGGCCTCCCAGGTACACCTCTGACACTCCCAGGTACACCTCTGACACTCCCAGGTACACCTCTGACCTCCCAGGTACTCCACTGACACTCCCTGGTACACCCCGCACCTCCCAGTGCCTCTGTCTCCAGACACTCCCAGGTACATTTCTCACACTCCCTGGGTACACCTCCCAGCACTTCTGTTGCTCCTCGGTCCTCCTTGATACACCTCTAACACTCCCAGGTACACCTCTGACCTCCCAGGTACAACTCTGGCACTGCCAGGTACACCTCCAGACACTCCCAGGTACACCTCCAGGCACTCCCAGGTACACCTCAGACACTCAGGTACTCTGGCACTCAAATGCACCTCTCAGCCTCCCAGGTACAACTCCCCAGCCTCCCAGGTACACCTCTGGCCTCCAGGTACACCTCTGACACTCCCAGGTACACCTCCTGACACTCCCAGGTACACCTCAGACACTCCCAGGTACACCCCAGACACTCCCAGGTACACCTCAGACACTCCCAGGTACCTTCTCACACTCCCAGTGCCTCCGACACTCCAGGTACTCCTCTGACCTCCCAGGTACACCTCTGACACTCCCAGGTACCTCCTGACCTCCCAGGTACATTTCTCCTTCTCCCAGGTACACCTCCGACACTCCCAGGTACACCTCTGACACTCCCAGGTACTCCTGACATTCCCAGGTACACCTCTGCACTCCCAGGTACACCTCCCAGCCTCCCAGGTACCTCCGACTTCTCCCAGGTACACCTCCTTGCTCCCAGGTACATCTCTCACACTCCCAGGTACACCTCCGCCACTCCCAGGTACACCTCCCAGCACTCCCAGGTACACCCCAGACACTCCCAGGTACACTTCTCACACTCCCAGGTACACCTCCGACCTCCCAGGTACACCTCTGACACTCCCAGGTACCTCTGACACTCCAGGTACCTCTGACCTCCCAGGTACACCTCTGACCTCCAGGTACACCTCTGACCTCCCAGGCATCCTCTGACACTCCCAGGTACTCCTGACCTCCAGGGTTTCCCAGCACTCCCAGGTACCTCCAGCACTCCCAGGTACACCTCTGCCATATGCCTCTGAACTCCAGGTACACCTCTGACACTGCTAGGTACTCACTGACATTCCTGGTACACCTCTCGACACTCCCAGGTACACGTCCGTGCTCCCACACCTCCGAACCTCCCAGGTACAGCTCTGGCCTCCCAGGTACCCTGCACTCCCAGGTACTCCACTGACACTCCGTGGTACACCCCTGACCTCCCAGGTACACCTCTGACACTCCCAGGTACACCCCAGACCCTCCCAGGTACATTTCTCACACTCCTAGGTACACCTAAGACACTTCTAGGTACTCCTCTGTCCTCCTGATACCTCTAACACTCCCAGGTACACCGCTGTCCTCCCAGGTACACCTCTGGCCTCCCATGTACACCTCTGGCCTCCCAGGTGCACCTCTGACCTCCCAGGTACTCACTGACCTTCCGTGGTACACCTGACACTCCCAGGTACCTCTGACACTCCCAGGTACACCCAGACACTCCCAGGGCATTTCTCACACTCCTACACCTCAACCTTCTAGGTACTCTCTGTCCTCCCTGATTCACCTCCTAACTCTCCCAGGTACACCCTAACACTCCCAGGTACACCTCTGACACTGCCAGGTACCTCAGGCCCTGCCAGGTACACCTCAGACACTGCCAGGTACACCTCAGACACTCCCAGGTGCACTCCTGACCTCCAGGTACACCTCTGACACTCCCAGGTACCACTGACACTCCCTGGTACCCTGACACTCCAGGGTACACCCTCTGACCTCCAGGTACACCCCAGACACTCCCAGGTACACTTCTCACACTCCAGGTACACCATGACACTCATGAGTACACCTCTGGCACTCCCAGTACCTCTGACCTCCCAGGTACACCTCCGGCACTCCCAGGTACACCTCCGACACTCCCAGGTGCACTTCTTACCTCCCAGGTACACCTCCGGCCTCCCAGGTACGCCTCCCAGCCTCCCAGTTACACCTCTGTGCTCCCAGGTACACCTCTGGCACTCCCAGGTGCCTCACACTCCCATGCCCCAGACACTCCCAGGTACCCCAGACACTCCCAGGTACACTTCTCCACTCCCAGGTACCTCCCGACACTCCCAGGTACACCTCTGAGCCTCCCAGGTACCTCCTGACCTCCCAGGCCCTCTGACCTCCCAAGTACCGTCTGACACTCCCAGGTACACCTTCTTGCCTCCCAGGTACACTTCTTACACTCCCAGGTACACCTCCGACCTCCCAGGTACCTCTGACACTCCAGGTACTCACTGACATTCCTAGTACACCTCCTGACCTCCCAGGTACCGCCCCAGCCTGCCAGGTACACCTCCGGCCTCCCAAGAACACCTCCGAACTCTCCAGGTACATTCTCATACTCCCAGGTACCTCCCACCTCCCAGGTGCCTCCCACTCTCCCAGGTACACCAGACACTCTCAGGTACCTTCTCACCTTGCAGGTACCTCCGACACTCCGGGTACACCTCTGACACTCCCAGGTACACCTCTGACACTCCCAGGTACACCTCTGACACTCCCAGGTACGTCTGACACTCCAGGTACGTCTGGCACTCCCAGGTACCTCTGACACTCCCAGGCCTCCCACTGCCAGGGTACACCTCTGACACTCCCAGGTACACCTCTGACCTCCCAGGTGCCTCCCAACTCCAGGTATACCTCAGCCTCCCAGGTACACCTCTGACACTGCAGGTACTCCATTGACATTCCTGGTACACCTCTGACGCTCCCAGGTACCGTCCGACACTCCCAGATACACCTCTGACACTCCCAGGTACAGCTCTGACACTCCCAGGTACACCTCTGACCTGGGCCTCCACTGACACTCCGTGGTACACCCAACACTCCCAGGTACACCTCTGACACTCCCAGGTACCGTCTGACACTCCCAGGTACCGTCTGCTCCAGAACACCTCTGACCTCCAGGTGCTCCACTGACATCCAGGTACACTCTGACACTCCCAGTTACCTCTGACACTCCCAGGTACACCTCTGACCTCCCAGGTATACCTCTGACCTCCCAGGTACACCTCTGACACTGCTAGGTACTCCACTGACATTCCTGGTACACCTCTGGCCTCCCAGGTACACGTCCGGCCTCCCAGATACCTCTGACCTCCCAGGTACACCTCTGACACTCCAGGTACACCTCTGACACTCCCAGGTACTCACTGACACTCCGTGGTACACCTGACACTCCCAGGTACACCTCAGACTCCCAGGTACACTCTGACACTCCCAGGTACTCCACTGACACTCTGGTACACACCTGCCTCCCAGGTACCTCTGACACTCCAGGTACACCCAGACACTCCCAGGTACATTTCTCCCTCCTAGGTACACCTATGACACTTCTAGGTACTCCTCTGTCACTCCCTGATACACCTCTAACACTCCCAGGTACACCGCTGACACTCCCAGGTACAACGCTGGCACTGCCAGGTACACCTCAGACACTCCCAGGTACACATCTGACACTCCCAGGTACATCTCTGACACTCCCAGGTACACCTTTGACACTCCCAGGTACTCCACTGACATTGCCTGGTACACCTCTGACACTCCCAGGTACACCTCTGACACTCCCAGGTACACCTCCTGACACTCCCAGGTACCTCTGACTCTGCCAGGTACTCCACTGACACTCCTGGTACATCCTGACACTCCCAGGTACACCTCTGACACTCCCAGGTACCCCACTCCCAGGTACACTTCTCACTCTCGTTACCTCTGACACTCCTGGATGCTCCTCTGTCACTCCTGATACACCTCTAACCTCCCAGGTACACCTGACCTCCCAGGTGCACCGCTTCAATGCTGCCAGGTACACCTCGGACACTGCCATGTACACCTCAGACATTGCCAGGTACACCTCAGACACTCCCAGGTACACCTCAGACACTCCAAGGTGCACCTCCCAGCCTCCCAGGTACACCTCTGACACTCCCAGGTACACCTCCTGACCTCCCAGGTACACCTCTGCTCCCGTGCACCTCCCAGCACTCCCAGGTACACCTCTGACACTCCCAGGTACACTTCTGACACTCCCAGGTACACCTCCGACACTCCCAGGGACACCTCCGACACTCCCAGGTACACTTCTTACCTCCCAGGTACACCTCGACACTCCCAGGTACACCCTCCGACACTCCTGAGTACACCTCCGATACTCTCAGGTACACCTCTGACACTCCCAGGTACACCCCAGACACTCCCAGGTCACTTCTCACACTCCCAGGCACACCTCTGACACTCCCAGTACACCTCCTGTACTCCCAGGTACACCTCTGACACTCCCAGGCACCTCTGACACTCCCAGGTACACCTTTGACACTCCCAGGTACTCCACTGGCATTCCCTGGTACCTCTGACACTCCCAGGTACAACTTGACACTGCCAGGTACACCTCCGACTCCCAAGTACACCTCCGACACTCCCAGGTACACTTCTCATACTCCCAGGTAACCCTCCGACACTCTGGTACACCTCTGACCTCCCAGGTACACCTCTGACACTCCAGGTGCACCTCTGACATCCCAGGTACAACTCTGACACTCCCAGGTACCTCCTGACATTCCAAGGTACACCTCTGACCTCCCAGTTACACCTCTGACACTCCCAGGTACTCACTGACATTCCTGGTACACCTCTGACACTCCCTGGTATACCTCCTGACACTCCCAGGTACACCTCTGACTTCTCAGGTACACCGATACTCCCAGGTACACATCTGACACTCCCAGGTCCGCCTCCGGCCTCCAGGTACAACTCCGACACTCCCAGGTAAACCTCCCGTGCTCCCTAGGTACCCTGTGACACTCCCAGTGCCTCTGACACTCCCAGGTACCTCAGACCTCCCAGGAACACCTCAGACACTCACAGGTACACCTCTGACACTCCAGGGTACACCTCAGACACTCCTAGGTACACCTCTGACACTCTCCAGGTACACCTCTCACACTCCATGTTCTCCTGTGACATTCCTGGAACTTCTCTGACACTCCCAGGTACATCTCAGACTCCCAGGTACCTCAGACACTCCCAGGTACACCTCTGACATTCCCAGGTACACCTCTGACACTCCCAGGTACACCTCCGACACTGCCAGGTACACCTCTGACACTCCAATGTACCTCCGACACTCCCAGGTACCTCTGACCTCCCAGGTACACCTCAGACACTCCCAAGTACACCCAGACACTCCCAGGTACACCCCGACACTCTCAGGTACTTCTCCACTCGCAGGTACACCTCCGACACTCCCAGGTACACCTCTGACACTCCCAGGTACACCTCTGACACTCCCAGGTACACCTCTGACACTCCCAGGTACACCTCAGACACTCCCAGGTACACTTCTCACAACAGGTACCTTGACACCAGGTACACCTCTGACACTCCAAGTACACCTCTGACACTCCCAGGTGCCTCCGACCTCCCAGGTACACCTCCGACACTCCAGGTACACTTCTTACACTCCCAGGTACCTCCGACACTCCCAGGTACACATCTGACCTCCCAGGTACCTCCCAGCCTCCCAGGTACACCTCTGACACTCCCAGGCACACCTCAGACACTCCAAGTACACCCCAGACACTCCCAGGTACACCCCAGACACTCCTCAGGTACACCTCTCACACTCCCAGGTACCTCCGGCCTCCCAGGTACACCTCTCACACTCCCAGGTACACCTCTGACACTCCCAGGTACACCTCTGACATTCCAGGTTCTCCCAACTCCAGGTCACGTCCTGACCTCTCCAGGTGCTCTACTGACTCTCCAGGGTACACCTCTGACACTCCCAGGTACACTCTGACACTCCCAGGTACACCTCTGACCTCTGGTATACCTCTGACCTCCCAGGTACTCCTCTGACACTGCTAGGTACTCCACCCAGCCATTCCCAGGTACCTCTGACCTCCCAGGTACGTCCGACACTCCAGGTACCTCCTGACACTCCCAGGTACTCACCTGACACTCCAGGGTACACCTCTGACATTCCCAGGTTACCTCTGACCTCCCAGGTACACCTCAGCCTCCCAGGTATACCTCTGACCTCCCAGGTACACCTCTGACACTGCTAGGTACTCCCCCACATTCCTGGTTCACCTCTGACACTCCCAGGTACACGTCCGACACTCCCAGATACACCTCTGACACTCCCAGGTACAGCTCTGACACTCCCAGGTACCTCTGCACTCCAGGTCTCCTGACACTCCGTGGTGAACCACCACTCCCAGGTACACCTCTGACACTCCCAGGTACATGACCCTCCCAGGTACATTCTCTCCACTCCTAGGTACACCTATGACACTTCTGGTACTCCTCACTCCCTGATACACCTCCTAACACTCCCAGGTACCTCCCCACACTCCCAGGTACAACGCTAACACTGCCAGGTACACCTCGGACACTGCCAGGTACACCTCAGACACTGCCAGGTACACCTCAGACACTCCAGGTGCACCTCTGGCACTCCCAAGTGCACCTCTGACACTCCCAGGCACAACTCTGAGCACTCCCAGGTACACCTCTGACACTCCCGAGGTGCTCACTGACCTCCCAGGTACACCTCTGACCTCCCAGGTACACCTCCAGACACTCCCAGGTACACCCCCAGACACTCCCAGGTACACCCCAGACATCTCAGGTACACTTCTCACACTCGCAGGTACACCTCCGACACTCCCAGGCTCCTGACACTCCAGGTACACCTCTGGCCTCCCAGGTACACCTCTGGCTCCAGGTACATTTCTCATGCTCCCAGGTACACCTCCGACACTCCCAGGTACACCTTTGACCTCCCAGGTACTCCACTGACATTCCTGGTGCACCTCTGACACTCCCCAGGTACAACGCTGACACTGCCAGGTACACCTCCGACCTCCCAGAACACCTCCAACACTCCCAGGTACATTTCTCATACTCCCAGGTACACCTCCGACACTCCCAGGTACACCTCTGACACTCCCAGGTACACCCAGACACTCCCAGGTACACTCCTCACACTCCCAGGTACCTCCGACACTCCCAGGTACACCTCTGACACTCCCAGGTACACCTCCCAACCTCCCAGGTACCTCTGACCTCCCAGGTACACGTCTGACACTCCCAGGTACACGTCTGACCTCCCAGGTACACCTCTGACATTCCCAGGTACTCCACTGACACTCCAGGTACACCTCTGACACTCCCAGGTACACCTCTGACACTCCCAGGTACACCTCTGACACTCCCAGGTATACCTCCTGACACTCCCAGGTACACCTCTGACACTCTAGGTACTCCACTGACATTCCTGGTACACCTCTGACAATTCCAGGTACACGTCCGACACTCCCAGATACACCTCTGACACTCCCAGGTACAGCTCTGACCTCCCAGGTACACCTCTGACATTCCCAGGTACTCACTGACACTCCGTGGTACCCCTACCACTCCCAGGTACACCTCTGACACTCCAGGTACACCCAGACACTCCCAGGTACATTTCTCCACACTCCTAGGTACACCTATGACACTTCTAGGTACTCCTCTGTCACTCCTGATACCTCCTAACACTCCCAGGTACACCTTGACACTCCCAGGTACAACGCTGGCACTGCCAGGTACACCTCAGACACTGCCAGGTACACCTCAGACACTCCAAGGTGCACCTCCCAGCCTCCCAACTGCACCTCTGACACTCCCAGGCACAACTCTGACCTCCCAGGTACCTCTGACCTCCCAGGTACTCACTGACACTCCCTGGTACCCCTGACACTCCGGTGCACCTCTGACACTCCCAGGTACACCCCAGACACTCCCAGGTGCCTTCTCACACTCTAAGGTACCTCTGACACTCCCAGGTACACCTCTGACACTCCCAAGTCACACCTCCGGGACTCGGTACACCTCCGACCTCCCAGGTACACCTCCGACACTCCCAGGTACCCACTTCTTGCTCCCAGGTACCTCCGACACTCCCAGGTACGCCTCCTGACACTCCAGGTACACCTCTGACACTCCCAGGTACACCTCTGACACTCCCACACCTCAGACACTCCCAAGTACACCCCAGACCTCCCAGGTACACCCCAGACACTCTCACACACTTCACTCACCAGGTACACCTCCGACACTCCCAGGTACACCTCCGAGCACTCCCAGGTACACCTCCTGACACTCCAGGTACACCTCTGACCTCCCAGGTGCGTCCTGACACTCCCAGGTACCTTCTTACACTCCCAGGTACACCTCCGACACTCCCAGGTACACCTCCTGACCTCCCAGGTACACCTCCTGACACTCCCAGGTACACCTCTGACACTCCCAGGTACACTCAGACACTCCCATCCCACCCAGACACTCCAGGTACACCCCAGACACTCTCAGGTACACTTCTCCACTCAGGGGCCTCCGACACTCCCAGGTACACGCACTCCCAGGTACACCTCTGACCTCCCAGGTACCTCTGACACTCCCAGGTACACGTCTGACACTCAGGTACGTCTGACCTCCCAGGTACACCTCCCCCAGGCCTCAGTGCCACCTCCAGGGTACACCTCTGACATTCCCAGGTACACCTCTGACACTCCCAGGTACCTCGACACTCCCAGCTATGCCTCTGACACTCCCAGGTACACTTCCACTCCCAGATACACCTTTGACACTCCCAGGTACAGGTGCAACCTCCAGGCACACCTCTGACACTCCAGGTACTCCACTGACACTCGTGGTACACCCCTGACACTCCCAGGTACACCTCTGACACTCCCAGGTACACCCCAGACACTCCCAGGTACATTTCTCACACTCTGGGTACCCCTTGACACTTCTAGGTGCTCCTCTGTCACTCCTGATACACCTCTACTCCCAGGTACACCGCTGACACTTCCAGGTACAACGCTGGCTGCCAGGTACACCTCAGACACTCCCAGGTACACATCTGACACTCCCAGGTACATCTCTGACACTCCCAGGTACACCTTTGACACTCCCCAGGTACTCTGCTGCATTGCCTGGTACACCTCTGACACTCCCAGGTACACCTCTGACACTCCAGGTACACCTCCTGACACTCCCAGGTACACCTTTGACACTCCCAGGTACTCCACTGACATTGCCTGGTACACCTCTGACACTCCCAGGTACAGCCCCACTTCCAGGAGTACACTCCGACACTCCCAAGAACACCTCCCACTCCGGTACATTTCTCATACTCCCAGGTACACCTCCGACACTCCCAGGTACACCTTTGACACTCCCAGGTACTCACCTGACATTCCTGGTACACCTCTGACACTCCCAGGTAAACGCTGACACTGCCAGGTACCTCCGACACTCCCAAGAACACTTCCGACACTCCCACGTACATTCTCTCCCAGGTACACCTCCGACACTCCCAGGTACACCTCTGACACTCCCAGGTACACCCCAGACACTCTCAGGTACACTTCTCACACTCGCAGGTAACCTCTGACACTCCCAGGTACACCTCTGACACTCCCAGGTACACCTCTGACCTCCCAGGTACACCTCTGACACTCCCAGGTACACGTCTGACACTCCCAGGTACACGTCTGACACTCCCAGGTACCTCTGACACTCCCAGGTGCTCCACTGACACTCCAGAGTACCTCTGACACTCCCAGGTACACCTCCCGGCCTCCCAGGTACACCTCTGACACTCCAAGTATCCATCTGACACTCCCAGGTACACCTCTGACACTGCTAGGTTCGCCACTGACATTCCCTGGTACACCTCTGACACTCCCAGGTACCGTCCGACGCTCCCGATACACCTCTGACACTCCCAGGTACAGCTCTGACACTCCCAGGTACCTCTGACACTCCCAGGTACTCCATTGACACTCCGTGGTACACCCCTGACACTCCCAGGTACACCTCTGACACTCCAGGTCACCCAGGATATTCCAGACATTTCTCACACTCCTAGGTACCACCTATGACACTTCTAGGGACTCTCTGTCCTCCCTGATGCACCTCTCTTGCTCCCAGGTACACCGCTGACTCCCAGGTACAACGCTGGCACTGCCAGTACCACCTCGAACCTGCCAGGTACACCTCGAACTGCTGCCAGGTACACCTCAGACAATCCAGGTGCACCTGACCTCCAAGTGCACCTCTGGCACTCCCAGGCACAACTCTGAGACTCCCAGGTACACCTCTGACACTCCCAGGTCACTCATGACACTCCCTGGTGCCCCCTCCGAGGTACACCTCTGACACTCCCAGGTACACCCCAGACCTCCTAGGTACACTTCTCACCTCCAAGGTACACGCCCCAACTTGCTCCCAGGTACCTCAGACACTCCCCGGCACACCTCAGACACTCCAGGTACACCTCAAGCACCCCCAGTGCACCTCCCTGACACTCCAGGTACACCTCTGACACTCCCAGGCAAACCTCTGACCTCCCAGGTACACCTCTGACGCTCCCAGGTGCACCTCTGACACTCCCAGGTGCCCTCCCGATACTCCCAGGTACACCCCTGACCTCACTGGGTACACCTCTGACACTCCCAGGTACCTCTGAGCACTCCAGGTACCTCTGACACTCTCGGTGCACCTCAGACACTCCCAGTACCAAACCTCAGGTACACCCCAGACACTCTCAGGCACACTTCTCACTCGCAGGTACACCTCCATGCTCCCAGGTCACCTCTGACACTCCCAGGTACACCTCTGGCATCCCCAGGTACCTCTGACACTCCCAGGTACCTCAGACACTCCTAAGTACCCCCAGACACTCCCAGGTACACCCAGACACTCTCGGTACACTTCTCACACTCTGCAGGTACACCTCCGACCTCCCAGGCCACCTCTGACCTCCCAGGCACACCTCTGACACTCCCATGTGCACCTCTGACACTCCCAGGTACCGTCTGACACTCCCAGGTACACGTCCGAGCACTCCAGGCACCTCTGACACTCCCAGGTACTCCACTGCACCTCCAGGGTACCTCTGACATTCCCAGGTACACCTCTGACACTCCCAGGTACACCTCTGACACTCCCAGGCATACCTCTGACCTCCCAGGTACACCTCTGACACTGCTAGGTACTCCACTGACATTCCTGGTACACCTCTGACACTCCCAGGTACCGTCCGACACTCCCAGATACACCGTTGACACTCCCAGGTACAGCTCTGTGCACTCCCAGGTACACCTCTGACCTCCCAGGTACTCCACTGACACTCCGTGGTACACCCCTGACACTCCCAGGTACACCTCTGACACTCCCAGGCACACCCCAGACACTCCCAGGTGCATTTCTCCACACTCCTAGGTACACCTATGACACTTCTAGGTACTCTTCTGTCACACCGTGATACACCTCCTAACACTCAGGTACACCGCTGACACTCCCAGTACAACCTGGCACTGCCAGTACACCTTGAACACTGCCAGGTGCACCTCCAGGCATGCAGGTACACCTCATACACTCAAGTGCACCTCTGACACTCCCAAGTGCACCTCTGACACTCCCAGGCACAACTCCGCACTCCCAGGTACCTCTGACACTCCCAGGTAATCCACTGACGCTCCCAGGTACACCTCTGACACTCCCAGGTACACCTCAGACACTCCCAAGTACACCCCAGACACTCCCAGGGTACACCCCTGACACTCCTCAGGTACACTTCTCACCTCACTGGTGCCTCCCGACCTCCCAGGGTCCTCTGACCTCCCAGGTACACCTCTGACACTCCCAGGTACACCTCTGACACTCCCAGGTACATCTCTGAGCACTCCCAGGTACCTTGACACTCCCAGGTACTCCCACTAACATTGCCTGGTACACCTCTGACACTCCAGGTACACCTCTGACACTCCCAGGTACCTCCGACACTCCCAGGTACACCTCTCCCTGGTACACCCCAGACACTCTCAGGTACACTTCTCACCTCCCAGGTACACCTCTGACACTGCTAGGTACTCCATGACATTCCCTGGTACACCTCTGACACTCCCAGGTACACGTCCGACTCAAAGATACACCTCTGATACTCCCAGGTACAGCTCTGACACTCCCAGGTACACCCTGGCACTCCCAGGTACCTCTGAGCCTCCCAAAGTACACCCAGACACTCCCAGGAACATTTCTCACACTCCTAGGTACACCTATGACACTTCTAGGTACTCCTCTGTCACTCCCTGATACACCTGCCTCCCAGGTACGTCCGACTACTCCCAGGTACACCTCTTGACACTCCCAGGTACTCACTGACACTCAGGGTACACCTCTGACATTCCGGTACACCTCTACACACCCAGGTACCTCTGACACTCCCAGGTATGCCTCTGACACTCCCAGGTACACCTCTGACACTGCTAGGTACACCACTGACATTCCCTGGTACACCTCTGGCACTCCAGGTACACGTCCGACTCCCAGATACACTGACACTCTGGTACAGCTCTGACCTCCCAGGTACACCTCTGACACTCCCAGGTACCTCCCTGATGCTCCGTGGTGCACCCCTGACACTCCCAGGTACACCTCTCAGCCTCCAGGTACACCCAGACACTCCCAGGCATTTCTCCTCCTGGGTACACCTATGACACTTCAGGTACTCTCTGTCACTCCTGATGCACCTCTACTCCCAGGTACAGCTGACACTCCCAGGTACCTTTGCACTGCCAGTACACCTCAGACACTGCCAGGTACACCTCAACACAGCCAGGTACACCTCAGACACTCCAGTGCACCTCTGGCACTCCCAAGTGCACCTCTGACACTCCCAGCACAACTCTGACACTCCCAGGTACACCTCTGACACTCCCAGGTACTCCACTGACACTCCCAGGTACAACCTTGACACTGCCAGATACACCTCCGACACTCCCAGGTACATTCTCATGCTCCCAGGTACCTCCCACTCCCAGGTACACCTCTCACACTCCCAGTACACCCAGACACTCTCAGGTACCTTCTCCACACTCCCAGGTACACCTCTGACACTGCTAGGCACTCACTGACATTCCCTGGTACACCTCTGACACTCCCAGGTACACGTCCGACACTCCCAGATACACCTCTGACACTCCCAGGTACAGCTCTGACACTCCCAGGTACACCTCTGACACTCCCAGGTACTCCACTGACACTCCGTGGTACACCCTGACACTCCAGGTACATCTCTGACACTCCAGGTACACCCCAGACACTCCCAGGATCATTTCTCACCTCCTAGGGCACCTGCCTAGGTACTCCTCTGTCACTCCTGATACACCTCAACACTCCCAGGTACGTCCGACCTCCCAGGTACACCTCTGACCTCCCAGGTACTCCACTGACACTCAGGGACACCTCTGACATTCCCAGGTACCTCTGGCACTCCCAAGTTTCTGACACTCCCAGGTATGCCTCTGACACTCCCAGGCACCTCTGACACTGCTAGGTACTCCACTGACATTCCTGGTACACCTCTGACACTCCCAGGTACGTCCAGACACTCCCAGATACACCTTTAACACTCAGACAGCTCGACACTCCCAGGTACACCTCTGACACTCCCAGGTACTCCACTGATGCTCCGTGGTACACCCCTGACACTCCCAGGTACACCTCTGACACTCCCAGGTACACCCCAGACACTCCCAGGTACATTTCTCACACTCCTAGGTACACCTATGACACTTCTAGGTACTCCTCTGTCACTCCCTGATACACCTCTAACACTCCCAGTGTAATGATTGATTGTCAGACCAAAGCTTACAGCCCAGAATTATGTCACATATAACAGCAAGTACACCACAGACCTCGTGGTACCACCGCATTCCGGGCTGACACACCTCAGGTCGACCCAAGGGACTTGACCTCGCCCGCTAATGACGTGAGCCGGTGACCTACAACCGCACCTAGCCAAGACCTGTGGGACCACACCTGCACACAACTATTCAGATCAACAGTTTAGTGTTAATTGTTGGGGTCAAAAAGCCGGGCCGACCCATATAAAGGCCCTGCGGTCCGTCCACGGGCATTACCTTTCGATATTCCATTACGATTATCATTCTGGTTGCTGTCATCTCTCTCCCGTTCGGGTCGTCTCTCGGTTCACTAAGCAGAGTCACGCACGTCCCCTCCCAGGTCGGGAGACCTCCCCGACAGAGCCATCACCAGCTAAGCAGATTCTCCCAGAGAGCAGCCCAGCCAGCACCCACTGGGCCTACGTCAGGGTACGTGAGTCTTGTCAAGACGTCCTGGGTGGAGTTACCTACTGTGGGAAGTGTATTCATTCAGGTGTGTCCGAGAGTCAGTGTCAAGTAACGTAAGCATAATGTGTTAGTACCGATATAATAGTGATATTAATGTGTGCATGTTTTGGGGTTGGAAGTAAAATAAAGTTGATTGAAGAGGTGTTTAACAAGTTGTCCCTTTAGGAAGTGATATATGTGTATTGACATACGAGATAAGATAAGCGTAGTGACGCTGTGCAAATAACATCAGGCCACGCTACCAAGTTTCCTGTTTTTTACATGCCTACTCTCTATACTTCCTACCTATGTATGTAATTCTCTTCTTTGTAGTTTTGTCTCATTACTGGGTACACGTCCTCTGGTACGGCGCTGTCGCTCCGCCGCAGATACACTCGGGCACTGCCAGGTACACCTCAGACACAGCCAGGTACACCTCAGGGCACTCCCAGATTGCACCTCTGACGCTCCCCAGGTGCGCCTCTCTGACGCTCCCCGGGCACAAGCTCTGACACTCCAGGTGCCCTCTGACATCCCCTGGTACACCTCTTGACATCCCCAGGTGCACGCCTCCTGACACTCCCGGTGCCGCCTCAGACTTCCCCAAGTACACCCCAGACCTCCCAGGTACCCAGACCTCAGGTACACTTCTCACACTCGCAGGTACCCTCCGACACTCCCAGGCTCTGACAGCTCTCCCAGGCCCTCTGACACTCCCAGGTACCTCCTGACCTCGAGGTACATTTCTCATACTCCAGGTACACCTCCGCGCTCCCCAGGTGCACGGCCTCCCAGGTACTCCTTGCGTCCCTGGTGCCTCCTGACACTCCAGGTACACCTTGACACTGCTGGGTACACCTCCGACACTCCAGAACACCTCCAAACACTCCCAGGTGCATTTCTCAGACTCCCAGGTACACCTCCGACAGCTCCCGGTACCTCAGGCCTCCCAAGGTTCTAGACACTCTCAGGTTCACTTCTCACACTCGCAGGTACACCTCCGACACTCCCAGGTCACCTCTGACACTCCCAGGTACACCTCTCTGACACTCCCATGTACACCTCTGACACTCCCAGGTACACCTCCCTGACACTCCCAGGTACACGTCTGACACTCCCAGGTACACGTCTGACACTCCCAGGAACACCTCTGTACTCCCAGGTACTCCACTGGCCTCCAGGGTACACCTCTGACACCAGGTACACCTCCTCACACTCCCAGGTACACCTCTGACTCCCAGGTATACCTCTGACACTCCCAGGTACACCTCTGACACTGCTAGGTACCACTGACATTCCCTGGTACACCTCTGACACTCCCAGGTACGTCCGACACTCCCGGGCCTCTGACACGCCCAGGTACAGCTCTGACACTCCCAGGTACACCTTGACACTCCCAGGTACTCCACTGACACTCCGTGGTACACCTGACACTCCAGGGTGCACCTCTGGCCTCCCAGGACACCCCAGACACTCCCAGGAACATTTCACCTCCTAGGTACACTATGACACTTCTAGGTACACCTCTGTCACTCCCTGATACACCTCTAACACTCCAGGTACACCGCTGACCTCCCAGGTACAACTCTGACACTCCGGGTCACACCTCTGACACTCCTAGGTACACCTCTGACCTCCCCGGGTACTCCACTGACATCCGTGGTGCACTACACCTCCCAGGTACACGTCTGACACTCCCAGGTACACCAGACCTCCCAGGTACATTTCTCAGACTCCTAGGTACACCTATGACACTTCTAGGTACCTCTGTCACTCCCTGATTCACCTCTAACCTCCCAGGGTACACTACCAGGTACAACGCTGGCGCAGGTACCTCAGACACTGCAGGTACACCTCAGACACTGCCAGGTACACCTCAGACACTCCCAGGTACACCTCTGACACTCCAGGTACTCCACTGACACCTCCCCTGGTACACCCCTGCCTCCGAGGTACACCTCTGACACTCCCAGGCACACCCCAGGACACTCAGGTGCACCTTCTCACACTCCAAGGTGCTGCTGAGCCTCATGGTACACCTCTGACACTCCCAAGTACACCCTCTGACACTCCGGTTTCCGGCCTTAGGTACACCTCCGACACTCCCAGGTACACTTCTTACACTCCCAGGTACACCTCCGACACTCCCAGGTACGCCTCTGACCTCCCAGGAATTTACCTCTGACCTCCCAGGTACAACTCAGCCTCCCAGGTACACCTCAGACCTCCCAAATACCCCTGACCTCCAGTTGGGCTTACTCTCAGGTGCACTTCTCACTCGCAGGTACACCTCCGGCACTCCCAGGTACCTCTGACACTCCCAGGTACACCTCTGACACTCCCAGGTACACCTCTGGGCACTCCCAAGTTACGTCTGACCTCCCAGGTGCACTTCTTACACTCCCAGGTGCACTTCTTACACTCCCAGGTGCACCTCCGACACTCCCAGGTACACCTCTGGCACTCCCAGGTGCACCTCTGACCTCCCAGGTACACCACTGGCCTCCCAGGTACACCTCTGACACTCCCAGGTACATTCTCATACTCCCAGGTACACCTCCGAGCGCTCCCGGTACACCTTGACCCAGGCCTCCCAGATTGCTCACTGACACCTGTTTTCTCTGACACTCCAGGTTACAACGCTTGACACTGCCAGGTACACCTCCGACACACAAGAACACCTCAACCTCCCAGGTACATTTCTATACTCCCGGTACACCTCCCACACTCCCAGGTACACCTCTGACACTCCCAGGTACACCCCAGACACTCTCAGGGTACACTTCTCACTTGGGTACACCTCCGACACTCCCAGGTACACCTCTGACACTCCCAGGTACACCTCTGACACTCCCAGGTACACCTCTGACACTCCCAGGTACACCTCTGACACTCCGGGTACGATCTGACCTCCCAGGTTACGTCTGACACTCCCAGGAACACCTCTGCGCTCCCAGGTACTCCACTGACACTCCAGGGTACACCTCTGGGACTCCCAGGTACACCTCTGACACCCAGAGTACACCTCTGACCCCCCAGGTATACCTCTGACACTCCCAGGTGCACCTCTGACACTGCTAGGTACTCCACTGACATTCCCTGGTACATCTCTGACACTTCCAGGTACGTCCGACACTCCCAGATACACCTCTGGCCTCCCAGGTGCAGTGGCCTCTCGGTACACCTTGACACTCCGTCTCCACTGACACTCCGTGGTACACCCCTGGCCTCCCAGGTACATGGCCTCCCAGGTACAACGCTGGCACTGCCAGTACCTCAGACACTGCCAGGTCACCTCAGACACTGCCAGGGTACACCTCAGACACTCCAAGGTGCACCTCTGACACTCCCAAGTGCACCTCTGACACTCCCAGGCACTACTCTGACACTCCCAGGTACACCTCTGACACTCCGGTGTTCCACTGAGCGCCCCCGGTACACCCCTGACCTCCTGAGGTACACCTCTGACACTCCCAGGTACACCCCAGACACTCCAGGTACACTTCTCACACTCCAAGATGCAGCTGACACTCAGGTACCTCTGGACACTCCAGTACACCTCTGACACTCCCAGGTACACCTCCGACACTCCCAGGTACACCTCCGGACCTCCCAGGTACACTTCTTGCACTCCCAGGTACACCTCCGACACTCCCAGGTACGCCTCTGGCCTCCCAGGTTGCACCTCCGACCTCCCAGGTACACCTCTGACACTCCCAGGTGCACCTCTGACACTCCCAGGTGCACCTCTGACATCCCAGGTACACGTCTGACTCCCAGATTTGCACGTCTGACACTCCCAGGTAGCACCTCTGACCTCCCAGACATCAGTGACACTCCAGGACTCTGACATTCCCCAGGTACACCTCTGACACTCAGGTGCACCTCGACACTCCCCAGGTATGCCTCTGACACTCCAGGTACACCTCTGACACTGCTAGGTACTCCACTGACATTCCCTGGTACACCTCTGACATCCCAGGCTACGTCCGACACACCCAGATACACCTCTGAGCACTCCCAGGTACAGCTATGACACTCCCAAGGTACACCTCTGACACTCCCAGGTACTCCACTGACACTCCGTGGTACACCCCTGACACTCCCAGGTACACCTCTGACACTCCCAGGTACACCCCAGACACTCCCAGGTACATTCACTCCTAGGTACTAGGGTCAATTGTTTGTCAACATGTTAAAAATCAAATTTGGTAGTCAAAATACAGCTCTTATGTCTAAACTTGAGATTAGCAAAACAAAAATGAATTGAAATAACCCTCACCTATAACAATTATACCTTAAAGTTTCAAATAATAAGTATTTCAAATAAATTAATGGCATTCTGATTAGAATTGTTCAATTTGATATTAACTAATCTCATGTAAGCATATGGATTATGGAGTATTTTATGGTTCTATAGCTTCAGGTACAATATACGTCAGAACATGAACATGAACAGGCTCTCCGTGGGACAATTAATTCTTGTTTTGACTTGTACCAAGCGTGAGTGATAAGGCGCCCGCTCACTTCTAGATATCATAGACGGTGGTTTGCTCTCATTGCACTTGCACCTACTCTACCAGACGAATTTCACATTTTAATTATTAGCAGGGCATATTGATTGTCGCAGTTACTATATCATTGTATAAAACATTATGTTCTAAGAAATTGGCCATGTTATTTCTGTTACAGCATTTTTTTGATAAACAAATTGGATATTTTTTGAAACAACAATTGAATTATGAAACATTGAAATATTTTCTATTTGTCAGATAGTGTGAAGATGTCAAAAAATTGAAGACAAGAAGTCAGTTGCCAACCCACTTGAGCTCAAGAAGTTGGGTATGGAAGGAGCTTCCTGTATCAGAACTCCAACAGTGAGAGACATGCTAAGATTAGGTTACCTCTTCTTGAGACAAAATGCAAAGGACAGAAGGAACTATACAGATAAAGAACTCAAAAATTTACATGATAGTCCTCTTCTGCATCAATGGACAAAAAGCTAATGCACTATTCAAAACCACCTGTGATTAATCAGTGTCGAACTATTGAGCTAAACTAACGAAATTATGGCACAAAGCAGTTGAACATCACTTGGTAAAGGAAAACTTGGCCAGAAAATGAATTTCTGGTACTACACTTACAATTTGCTTGACATTTGACCTGCAAGTGCTCCATACAATTATAATTTGAATCCAACTGTTCTCACCAGGTAAGAGAGAAAATAATTCTCATTATTGATTGTGGTTGTCCTCGTGAAAAGAAGATCCTGTTTTGTGGTTTTGAATTTATAAAGGCCAGAGGACAAAGGCAGAAGGCCAAGGAAGTATGCAATGGGTTCATTAGATTATTCAGAAACAAAAGAAGCAGATTAAGTTAATGCTAAGAAGAGAGAACAAACTGAGAGAGGGAACAAAAGAAGAAAAATGAAGAGTGAAGAAGCCATCCAAAGAGAGGAAGAGCCGTGTCAAGATGTTTTATCACTTCTTTGATAGTTCTGATGAACAGGAAGCAACATCAGATGATAGTTCCAAAGAGCTATCTGAACCTTTACTAAAGAAAATGAAATACAACACAAGAAATATTTCAAACATTGCTTTTAGCTAGTATTCCACTATGTTGGACTTCGTGAGGCTGCAGAAATTGCAACTGCCGCTTGATAGATGCAGGCCTCAATGTTTGGTAGTGATGGCCTGGTGATAGATCAAGGGCCAAAATTAGAAGAGCACAAGAAAAATAATGAAGGAAATATCTGGATCAGCATGAAGATTTAAGCTTGTGAGGGCTCTCCTGTCTTTTTGTTTGATGCAGAATTGATGACACAAAGTTTTGCTAGAAGTAGGGAGTAGAACAGAAAAGTTTCCAGGTCTCTGATCAAAGAAGAACACTACTCTGTCTGTTCTGAGCCTGGTGGTTTATTTTTGTTTCACTTTGGTTCTGAAACTGAAGTAGAAGGAAGAAACATGCAGAGGTTGGGCTGCTGATCTATTTTATGTTGGGTTCAGGAGAGAGGACTTGGCAGTTCACTGCAGTTGCCAGGAGATTCAACTGCAGTGCATCACTGATGGCAGGGGGGGTGTAATGACGCATTTAGAGAAAAAACTAGAAGAAGACTTCTGTTTCTGGATTGTATGTGCATTTACATACAGGCGAGCCAATTCTTCGTCATCTCTCATCCAGAACTTGATGGTCCTACAAAGAGCAACAAATAAGTGGTCAGGTCCCCTACATCATGCTGGATGAAGCAACACAACTAGAGCCAAAATACAACCTTCCAAAGGTTTAGGTTGGTTTCCCTTCCGGCGCTAGTCTGAAGGAGTCATCAAAGATCTCAGCACAGATCAATCCTTATACTTATCGTATTGCCCAAGCAATAAGATCAGGAGAAGTGCCTCAGTCATTGGCTATTCTCTTGGAGATTGACCTGTCAAATACAGCCGTTGGTTAACCAAGAATTTGAGGTTAATTGTTGAATTTATTATTGGAGTTTATCTTCCCAGTGGTTTAGTGTGAAACTTAACCTATGTGTGGATGTACCAATCACCTTTTGTTTCAATTGCAGCTAGTAAGAACACAGAGGAAGGTAGGAGGGACATCGTGTTACCTTGTGGCACGAAGGTCCGCTTGGTATGCTCGATCAGAAGCAGTTTTGCAAGCAATGCTTGCAGTCACTGTACCAATTCCGAACCGAGGCTGTAGAAGCCATTCTAAAGATTAGAGGAACGCTAATAGATGACTTAATTCAGTTGGGGTGACTGTTCGTTTCATTCAAGAAAAAGTTCCCCAATAAAACGTCAATGCCACCAAATTGTCAGAATTGGTTGACTGAGTTTGGGTCTTAGAGCCACCTAATACTGACAACAAGTCTAACTAGCCAAGAATTGAGAACCTTAAAGAGACTCCAATGCAGGTGCTGAAGTGGCCTTCCCACACTCAAAGTGTGGAGAGATGTGTGAAAATGGTCACAAGTAGCTAGTGGCCATGCTTACAGCCAATGAGAGGCGGAGAAGGTTACATCAAAGCACAAATGGCAAGCAGACTACTGAAGGACAAGAAACCAAAGCAAAGAGAGTATGAAGGCATTGGTTACTTTCAAATAGACTACGGATAATAAAATATAATCATTTGAAACTTTGAAATAAGTAACATGTGTGCAACGCTGGTTATGTTATAAATTCACAAATATGTACATTTAAAAAATCCATTTGATGTAGGTAGGACTTATTATAAAAAAATTTATGCCAGAATATTGTTTTATGCTTAAAGACTACAATAAATTCGTTACTAAATTACTTCTTGATTTTCAATTTAGCCAGTTCAATTTCTAAATTGGACACAACTCTACTAGGTACACCTATGACACTTCTAGGTACTCTCTGTCACTCCTGATACAACTCTAACACTCCCAGGTACACCGCTGACACTCCCGGTACAACCTGGCACTGCCAGGTACCTCAGACACTGCCAGGAACCTCAGACAGCAAGGACACCTCAGACACTCCAAGGTGCACCTCTGACACTCCCAAGTGCACCTCTGACACTCCAGGCACAACACTGGCCTCGGTACACCTCTGACCTCCCAGGTACTCCACTGACACTCCCAGGTACACCTCTGACACTCCCAGGTACACCTTGGACACCAAGTACACCCCAGACCAAGCAGACACTCTCAGGTACACTTCTCACACTCCTGCAGGTACACCTCGACACTCCCAGGTACACCTCTGACACTCCCAGGTACACGTCTGACACTGCCAGGTAAACCTCTGACACTCCCAGGTGACATCTCTGACACTCCCAGGTACACCTTGACACTCCCAGGTACTCACTGACATTGCCTGGTACACCTCTAACACTCCCAGGTACACCTCTGACCTCCCAGGTACACCTCTGCCTCCCTGGTACACCTTTGACACTCAGGTACTACTGACATTGCCTGGTACACCTCTGACACTCCAGGTACAACTGACACTGCCAGGTACACCTCGACACTCCCAAGAACACCTCCGACACTCCCAGGTACATTTCTCATACTCCCAAGTACACCTCCGACACTCCCAGGTGCACCTTTGACACTCCCAGGTACTCCACTGACCCTGGTACACCTCTGACACTCAGGTACAACGCTGACACTGGGTACACCTCCGACACTCCCAAGAACACCTCCGACACTCCCAGGTACATTTCTCATACTCCCAGGTCACCTCCGACACTCCCAGGTACACCTCTGATACTCCCAGGTACACCTCTGACACTCCAAGGTACACCTCCTGACCTCCCAGGTACAACTCTGACCTCCCAGGTACACCTCTGACCTCCCAGGTACACGTCCAGCCTCCCAGGTACACCTCTGACCTCCCAGGTACTCCACTGACATTTCCTGGTACACCTCTGACACTCCCTGGTATACCTCTGACACTCCCAGGTACACCTCTGACACTCCAGGTACTCCTCCGATACTCCCAGGTACACCTCTGACACTCCCAGGTCCGCCTTCGACACTCCCAGGTACAACTCCAACACTCCCAGGTAAACCTCTGATACTCCTAGGTACACCTTTGACACTCCCAGGTACACCTCTGACACTCCTAGGTATTCCTCTGACACTCCCTGGTACACCTCTGACACTCCCAGGTAAACCTCAGACCTCCCTGGTACCTCTGACCTCAGGACACCTCTTTCACTCCCTGGTTCTCCCCTGACACTCCCAGGTACACCTCAGACACTCCCAGGAACACCTCATACACTCACAGGTACACCTCTCCACCTCCCAGGTACACCTCAGGACACTCCTAGGTACACCTATCCACTCTCAGGTCACACCTCTCCACCTCCCAGGTTCTCCTGTGACATTCCCTGGAACTTCTCTGACCTCCCAGGTACACCTCACACTCCCTGTACACCTCAGACACTCCCAGGTGTATCACATTCCCAGGCACACCTCTGACCTCCCAGGTACACCACCGGCACTGCCAGGTGCACCTCTGACACTCCATGTACACCTCCGACACTCCCAGGTACACCTCGGCCTCCCAGGTACTCCACTGACACTCTCTGGTATACCCCTGACACTCCAGGTACACCTCTGACACTCCCAGGTACACCTCTGACACTCCCAGGTACACCTCAGACCTCCCAAGTACACCCCAAACACTCCCTGGAACACCCCAGACACTCTCAGGTGCACTTCTCACACTCGCAGGTACACCTCCGACACTCCCAAGGTACCTCAGACACTCCCAGGTACACCACTGACACTCCGAGGTGCACCTCTGACCTCCCAGGTACACGTCTGACCTCCCAGGTACACCTCTGACACTCCCAGGTACTCCTGACACTCCAGGGTGCACCTCTGACCTCCCAGGTACACCTCTGACACTCCCAGGTTTCTTGCCACTCCCAGTTATGCCTCTGACACTCCAGGTTACCTCTGACACTGCTAGGTACTCCACTGACATTCCCTGGTACACCTCTGACACTCAGGTACACGTCCGACACTCCAGATACCTCTGACACTCCCAGGTACAGCTCTGTCACTCCCGGTACCTCTGACACTCCAGGTACTCCACTGACACTCCGTGGTACACCCCTGACACTCCAGGTTACACCTCTGACACTCCCAGGTACACCCCAGACACTCCCAGGTACCTCTCCACCTCCTAGGTACACCTATGACACTTCTAGGTACTCCTCTGTCACTCCTAATACACCTCTCCTCCCAGGTACAGCCTCAGTTACAACGCTGCACTGCCAGGAACACCTCAGACACCAGGTACACCCCAGAAACTGCCAGGTACACCTCAGACAATCAAGGTGCACCTCTGACACTCCCAAGTGCACCTCTGACACTCCCAGGCACAACTCTGACACTCCCAGGTACACCTCTGACACTCCCACGAGCACCCCAGACACTCCCAGGTACCTTTTCACACTCCATGTGGTACACCATGACCTCCCAGGTACACCTCTGACACTCCCAAGTACACCTCTGATACTCCCAGGTACACCTCCACACTCCCAGGTACACCTCCGACACTCCCAGGTGCACCTCCTGACCTCCCAAGTTACACCTCTGAGACTCCCAGGTACACCTCTGACACTCCCAAGTGCACCTCTGAAACTCCCAGGTACACCTCCTGACCTCCCAGGTACACCTCTGGCCTCCCAGGTACTCACTGACTCCCTGGTACACCCTGACACTCCAGTGCACTGACCTCAGGTACCTCAGACACTCCCAGGACACCGCTGACCTCCAGGTACACCTCAGGCCTCCTAAGTACACCTCTGACACTCCCAGGTACACCTCTGACACTCCCAGGTACACCTCTGACACTCCCAGGTACACCTCTGACACTCCCAGGTGCACCTCTGACACTCCCAGGTACACCTCCTGACACTCCCAGGTTTACCTCTGACACTCCCAGTTACACCTCCGACACTCCCAGGTACCTCCGCGAGACACCTCCAGACCCCACTCCCAGGTACTCCACTGACATTCACTGGTACACCTCGGCCTCCCAGGTACAACGCTGACACTGCCAGGTACACCGACTCTGCCACGTACACCTCTGACCTCCCAGGTACACCTCTGACCTCCCTAGGTACACCTCTGACACTCCCAGTTACTCCACTGACATTCCCTGGTACACCTCTGACACTCCCTGGTATACCTCTGACACTCCCAGGTACACCTCTGACGCTCCTAGGTATGCCTCCGACATCCCAGTACACTCTGACCTCCCAGGTACACCTCACACTCCAAGGTGCCTCTGACCCAATCAGGGCACCTCTGACACTCAGGCACCTCTGAGCATTTCCAGGTACACCTCCAGCACTCCAGGTACTCCACCGACCTCCCTGGTACACCCCTGACACTCCGGGTACACCTCTGACCTCCCAGGTACACCCCAGACCTCCCAGGTACACTTCTCCACCTCTAGGTACACCTCTGACACTTCTAGGTCACTCCTCTGTCACTCCCTGATACACCTCTAACCTCCCAGGTACACCGCTGGCCTCCCAGGTACACCATGACCTGCCAGTTACACCTCAGACACTCCCAGGTGCACCTCTGACACTCCCAGGCACCTCCTGACACTCCCAGGTACCTCTGACCTCCCAGGTTGCTCTGACCTCCCTGGTACACCACACTCGGTGCACCTCCTGACACTCCCAGGTACACCTAAGACACTCCCAGTGCACCGCTGACTCCCAGGTACACCTCTGACACCCAAAGTACACCTCTGACCTCCCCAGTGCACCTCCGACACTCCCGGGCACCTCCGACCTCCCAGTTTTGCCTTACACTCAGGTACACCTCCGACACTGCCACTACACCTCTGGAAACTCCCAGGTACAACTCTGACCTCCCAGGTGCACCTCTGACACTCCCAGGTACACCTCTGCCTCCTAGGTTCACCTCTGACCTCCAGGTTACTCACTGACATTCCTGGTACACCTCTGACGCCTCCTGGTATACCTCCTGACACTCCCAGGTACACCTCTGACGCTCCCAGGTTCCTCCGACACTCCAGGTACACCTCTGACACTCCCGGTACCTCAGACCCTCCAAGGTGCCTCTGACACTCCAGTGCACCTGACCTCCCAGGACACCTCTGAACACTCCCAGGTACACCTCTGACCTCCCAGGTACTCCTCCGACACTCCCTGGTACACCCCTGACCTCAGGGGCCACCTCTGCCTCCCAGGTACACCCAGACACTCCCAGGTACACTTCTCACTCCCTAGGTGCACCTCTGACACTTCTAGGTACTCCTCTGTCCTCCCTGATGCACCTCTAACACTCCCAGGCAGCTGACACTCCAAGGTACACCGCTGACACTGCCAGGTTACACCTCAGACACTCCCAACTGCACCTCAGGCCTCCCAGGCACTCTGTCCTCCCAGGTACACCTCTGACCTCCCAGGTACTCCACTGACACTCCCTGGTACACCCTGACCTCCGAGGGTACACTCTGCACTCCCAAGGTACACCTCAGACACTCCCAGGTACACCCGCTGGCCTCCCAGGTACACCTCTGGCACTCCCTAAGTACACTCAGGCCTCCCAGGTACACCTCTGACACTCCCAGGTACACCTCTGACACTCCCAGGTACACCTCTGACACTCCCAGATACCTCTGACACTCCCAGATTTGCCTCTGACCTCCCAGGTACCTCCTGGCCTCCCAGGTACTCGGCCTGGTGCACCTCTGACACCAGGAACACCTCAGACACTCCCAGGTACTCACTGACATTCACTGGTACACCTCTGACACTCCCAGGTACACCTTGACACTGCCAGGTACACCTCCGACACTCGCCACGTACACCTCTGACACTCAGGTGCAACTCTGGCCTCCCAGGTACACCTCCTGAGCCTCCCAGGTACACCTCTGACACTCCTAGGTACACCTCTGACACTCCCAGTTATCACTGACTCTCCTGGTACACCCCTGACCTCCGAGGTACACCTCTGACCTCCCAGGTGCACACCTCAGACACTCCCAGGTACACCGCTGAAACTCCCAGGTACCTCTGACACTCCTAAGTACACCTCTGACACTCGGTACACCCTCCCACACTCCCAGGTACACCTCCGACATAGGTGCCTTCTTACACTCCCAGTGCACCTCCGACACTCCCAGGTACCTCCTGACACTCCCAGGTACACCTCCGACACTCTCAGGTACACCTCTGACACTCCCAGGTACACCTGTGACCTCCCAGGTACACCTGTGACACTCCCAAATACACCTCTGACACACCCAGGTACACCTCCGACACTCCCAGGTGCACCTCCAACACTCCCAAGGTACTTCTTACATCCCAGGTGCACCTCCGACACTCCCAGGACACCTCCTGACACTCCGAGACACCTCCGACACTCTCAGTTACACCTCTGACACTCCCAAGTACACCCCTGACATCCAGGTGCACCTCCACGCCAGGTACACCTCTGGCCTCCCAGGAACACCTCAGACACTCCCAGGTACACCTCCTGACCTCCCAGGTACACCTCTGACCTCCCAGGTACCCTCCCTCCCAAGTACACCTCGATACTCCCCAGGTACACCCTCCGACCTCCCAGGTACACCTCCGACTCCCAGGTGCCTCTGACACTCCCAGGTACACCTCTTGGCCTCCCAGGTACACCTCGGCACTCCCAAGTGCACCTCTGCACTCCAGGTACACCTCTGACACTCCCAGGTACACCTCTGACACTCCCAGGTACTCCACTGACCTCCCTGGTACACACCCCTGACACTCCCAGGTACAACTCTGACACTCCCAGGTACACACCTCTGACACTCCCAGGACACCTCTGACCTCCCAGGTGCACCTCTGACGCTCCAGGTACCCCAGACACTCCCAGGACATTTCTCACCTCCTAGGTACACCTATGACACTTCTAGGTACTCCTCTGTCCTCCCTGATACACCTCCTAACACCCCAGGTGCACCGCTGGCCTCCCAGGTACAACGCTGGCTGCCAGGTACACCTCAGACACTGCCAGGTACACCTCAGACACTGCCAGGTACACCTCCAGACCTCCAGTTTTCTGAGCATCAAGTGCACCTCCTGACACTCCCAGGCTCTCGACACTCCCAGGTACCTCTGGCCTCCCAGGTACTCCACTGACACTCCCTGGTACACCCCTGACACTCCGGGGTGCCTCCTCCTGACACTCCCAGGCACACCCAGACACTCCCAGTTGCCTCACCTCCAAGTTTTGCAGCCCTGGCCTCCCAGGCACACCTCGGACACTCCCAAGTGCCTCACTCCCAGGTACACCTCCGACACTCCCAGGTACACCTCCGACACTCCCAGGTACAGTTCTTAAACTCCCAGGTACACCTCCGACATCTCCCAGGTACGCCTCTGAGACACTCCCAGGTACACCTCTGACACTAACAGGTACAACTCCTGACACTCCCAGGTTCAAGACACTCCCAAGTACACCCCAGACACTCCCAGGTACACCCCAGACCTCTCAGGTACACTTCTCACACTCGCAGGTGCACCTCCGACACTCCCAGGTACACCTCTGACCTCCCCAGGTACACCTCTGACACTCCCAGGTACACCTCTGACACTCCCAGGTACACGTCTGACACTCCCAGGTACACGTCTGACACTCCCAGGTCACTCCATTGACACTCCCAGGTACTCATTGGCCTCCAGGGTGCACCTCACAGCTTCCCAGGTACACCTCTGACACTCCCAGGTACACCTCTGACACTCCCAGGCTCCTCTGACTCTAGGTACACCTCTGACACTGCTAGGTACTCCACTGACATTCCCTGGTACAGCAATACGTAATG
>NW_024716751.1:0-9060 GCF_018991925.1 Homarus americanus | reverse complement strand
TTTCAACTACTTTACTTATAATCAACTAATCTCAATAATGCATTTCAACATCTTTACTTTACTTTACATATAATCATATTACATCAACTAAACTCAATGATGCATTTCAACATCTTTACTTTACTTTACATATAATCATATTACATCAACTAATCTCAATGATGCGTTTCAACATCTTTACTTTACTTTACATATAATCATATTACATTAACTAATCTCAATGATGCGTTTCAACATCTTTACTTTACTTTACTTAATATATAATCATTACATTAACTAATCTCAATTCTTCACACATTACCTTCATCTTCTCATGTCGCTCCACTTCTTCTGGTGCCTAATCACTTGTCGTCGTCATCTTCTACCTTATGTGTCACTCAAAATGCACATCAGGCAATAAAGAAAACACAAAATTCAACTCAAATACATATATTCTATACACTTAGCAATATAATACAGTACAGTACATCATCTTCTCGGCTCCATACACCCAGGACAACGGCTAGAAGTTCACTGGACACCAGCTTCTCGGCTCCATACACCCCGGTCAATGGGACGACGGCTATACGTTCACAGGACATCATCTTCTCCCCTCACTGGTACCACGGCTATTAGGTTCACAGGACATCTTCTCGGCTCCAGTCACGACACCTATACCTTCACATGACATCATCCTCTCGGCTCCATACACCCCGGTCACTGGAACACAGGACATCTTCTCTGGGACAACAGCTATACATTCACTGTACACCATCTTCTCGGCTCCATACACCCCGGTCACTGGAACCACGGCTATTAGGTTCACATGACATCTTCTCGGCTCCAGTCACAGGGACGACGGCTAGAAGTTCACGGGACATCTTCTCGGCTCCAGTCACAGAGACGACAGCTATACATTCACTGGACACCATACACCCCGGTCACAAGGACAACGGCTAGAAGTTCATGGGACATCTTCTCAGCTCCAGTCACAGACACCTATACATTCACTGGACACCATCTTCTCGGCTCCATACACCCCAGTCAATGGGACGACGGCTATACTTTAACAGGACATCATCTTCTCGGCTCCTTACAGCGACTTCGCCCCGTCGCTTCAATCTGAAACCGACAAAACACAACAATGGAGGTCAACTCGTAATGGCCTTTTCTATCAAATGCAGTCCACCCGTCGGCTTCGTCACTCGGGAAACTCTTCATGGTGCTCTTCTTATACTACCTACAATATACACTTCACGGCCACACTTCTAGGCAAACTATCATTGCTCAAATAATTCACCCACAAAAACACTATCTCTTGGTAGGGAGCAACCTCCGCGGTTATTCCCGGCTCCGTCGTCGACGTGCCTCTTCCTTTCTTCGTAACCGCCGAGGTAAATGCACAATACTTGGTCGTCTCCTTCCTTACTCTTACCACGAGGAACATACCCTACACCACTCGCTCCACTGAAAAAAAAACATCCATAATAAACACCATTCCAAAAAGTGTTCATGCATACACTCTCTTAGACATCAACAACACTCTCTTAGACATATCTACCAAAACCAAATTGCTTCCTTTTAAACCGCTACAAATACCAACATACACATACTCTACTACAAACCATTCACCAAAGCTAGTACCAATCATTACACAGCCTCCAGTGTGTAACAACAATACTAGCCTGCTACCAACTAACTTCTATACAATTACAATACATACCCACAACAAATTCACCTTTCATCTTAACCAAATTCAAACAAACGCTTCCTCTAACACAAACAATCGGCTCCTTACCCTTTCGCTCCCATCTCCGTCGCCGAATAACCACTGGCTCTTCCACCATCACTGCCGCTTACCACTCCAATCCGGCCTAAAAAAACAAACACATCAACACATTAGTTCCCCCACAACAATTCATAAACCTTTCACGCCCTAAACCGCTCCAACGCCACTCACCAATTATATATATATGCCTCTACACTACTCCCAACATTTCTATTACCTGCTACATCCATTCTCCACATATACTAATCCAAAACTAACCTACAATTTACATCACTATACACGTCTTCCAACAATTACATTATACTCAATTTCTTACAACTAAATTCACTATGACCCTAAACTATCACAAACAATTCACGATGCACCACACCACACTACTTATCTTAAACAACTGCCGCCCCTGCTGCTGCTGCTTCTTCTCCTCAACACAGTCCATTGCACAGCCCCATACATGTAGTAGTCCAACCTGGTTACGGCACTACCCACCACCACTCCATCCTCAAACCTGAAAAACAGAAACCTTTCACACAACCTCCATAATGCACCATGCTTATTTCTCCCAACTTTAAACATCAATGGGTACTGCTACCCGAAAAAACTCCTATATCACTTGCCTCTTATAACAAACTTTACCTACAACTTTCAAATACAATAACAACTCACCTTCAAATAATACATTGCACAATTTCACATCACCGTATCCAGTGTCGACGCGCTCCTCCACCACCAACATGAAAACAAAAAACAATACGTCAATGTTACAAATGCTCTACTCTTCAAATTATAACAAAGTATACGTACAACTTCAATAAACAATACTTACACATTTACTGCCTCTCATTTCCAAAATTCAGTCGAGCATTAATGTCCCTCTGGATTATCACACACCAATCACGTCTTCTGGACTGCAACAACTCCTGTACAAAACAATTACCACATCAATAACCACGACCCTCTTCATTTTCATATCAAACACACCCCACCTTCAACCACTTAACAGTATACATTACCTTTTAGCACATGCTGCACACGGCGACTGGTTACAACACTTGGCTCCTTTCCAACATCGACTTCTCCCCCACCTCTGGATGGCGACCATACTTCCTCTTGGTTAGTCGATACAGTCAACACAACACTATATTCTACTCTAACATTTTTCGATTTCTCATTATCACACTTTTTGAAAATGGGAGGGGCCGAGGGGCATCCCCCCTCCCCTTATTCCCATGCAAGGTGAAGGGCACAAGCGCCTACACCGCCCAACTAGGCAGCATGCCAACTTTGTGCTTGCCTAAAGGATCATAGCATTTTATGTCAAGGGCATACAACCCTCCAGTCTTTAACATTTTGTCGGCTAGCTCCGACGACTTTTACCCAGATACGAATTCGCAACTTTCGATTTACAACTGGTACCTACTTTACTGCTAGGTCAACAGGGACACAGGGGGTCTAGGAAGTGTGTCCAACCCACTTTCCACCGGACCGGGAATCGAACCCGAGACGTCCCGCTTGCGAGGCGAGAGCGGTACCGCTCTACCGCCGGCACCCCCACTTCGGCTGTGACCCCTTGTGAGGCGGGCGTCAGTCAGCTATGGGTACGGTTCCTCGACTAAGTAGTGCCCTTTCACAGGTTTATACACCTCACTTATGTCTCCCCGTGCCCATCTCTAGGCACTTTTGGGTGCACGAGAGAACCACCACCAGACCCCAACCTGAAAAAAAAATGGGCATTCGTTATCCATTTATCAAATCTTTCTCACTACTATATAATAAACTCAACTTATCAAAACTCATTTACATTTTCTTTAATCTACAGCCGAGGCACAAAATTCAACATTTTAAACTTAACATTACCAAACTCAAGCCACAATCATTTATTTTAATGTCAACTTTTAACATTTCTATTGCTCTACGGCACAAGACCAAAAATCAATTGAAAATTTAACAACTCTTTTACAAACTTCAACGTCACTTACCCTCAAAAAAATACCGGCTCCTTCCACCTCCAACAACAACAACCTGAAAAAACCATTTATTACCTAACCAATAAAACTTACACTCATTCTCAATACAAATATATTAGCCATGAACCACTTCTCAAATTACAGCTACAACTTCTCTTTAGTCAAACACAACTACACCTTCCATTTTAAATACCATATTGACGAATTCCTCACCGCAAGTGTAGACGCGCTAGCCATCACCTACAAACTTAGACCACGTTCTCTTCTCTATTCCACAGTATAAGCCTTCCGTACACCTGCAATAAAAGGCATCAACCTTCAAAATTTACAACAAACTAGTCAAAATTAATTAAACAAAAGCACATACACAATAACAATTAAGAACACTCTAGTCTGCGTATAAAACTAACACATGAACCATAACAGACGACAACAAAATACGACCATAAACACACACACAACCGAGAGTGTAGTACCATTATATAGCCTCCAGTATATAACAGCACAAACACAACACCCATTCAACAATTTCATTCACCTAAACTCCAAATTCGGGGTCTACCTCTGTGCCGGTCACGTCTCTGCAAAAATCAACCTCTCCCACGCTAGTTGGCTCCAACTTAACGCTCATGCGGCAGCCCACTGCGACTTCCTTGCGGTTGCTATTTTCTGAAAATAAACTACTACAAAATCTTAAAAAAACACCCACTACAAAACTCTCATTAATACAATTTTCTTCACTATTTCACCAAATATACCAACATATCTTAACTTCCCATGACTTTAAATAACAAGGATTATTTTATTACCAAAAAATTCTACCTTTCCTTTAATCATTTTCCTAAAAGTCATACAACCCAAAACACATCCACCAATCACAATCACCTTTACATACAGCCTAAGTATTCACAAGTAAAATTGCGAGCACGAGACCCAGGGTCAGTTAGATGCATCTTTAGCTGACTACATTCAAAACGTTCGACTTTACTTTTATCCTCTTCGCCACTGATCGGTCACGTCTCTTTTCCTTTATATTCTTCACCACAAGGTCAGCTCGCTAGCTGCCCGGGCAATCGGTCACGCACTGTTGTCAAATACTGGGCATGCACCGGCTCCTCAATGTACCTGAACCCGCTCCAGTGTTGGTCAAGTCTTCTCTTCAAAGAGCTCACACTCGATGCCGTCACAACACTCTGGTACATTGTTCCAACAATTTACAACCCTCACTCCGAAAAACTTTGCCCTCACGATTTTCCGGCTTCTTCAATCTTGAGCTGTGACCCCTTGTGGGGCGAGCGTCCGCCAGCTCCAAGCAAGGACACTTAACTGAGTAGTGCCCCCTCAGATGCTTATAAAGCTCAACTAGGTCCCCCCTTGCCCGTCTGTAGTATAAGCTAGGCAACTTCAGGCGCTCCAATCTCTCAGGCGGCTAGCGAGCCGACCTTTTCGTGAAGAATATAAAGGAAAAGAGACGTGACCAAGCGGCTAACAAGCCGATCAGTGGCGAAGAGGATAAAAGTAAAGTCGAACGTTTTGAATGTAGTCAGCTAAAGATGCATCGACCCGACCCTGGGTCTCGTGCTTTATGCCGCTTATTTTTCATACACTCAAAGCAGGCTACCAATTGGCTCACCCATATCAATATTCTTATTCAGGTCAAATCCCTATCTTTACCTCGCTAAACAAACTAAACATCAATAGTCACTTACCTGCCCTCACCCCTCGTTTACCAAAACGTCGCTGTCGGCACATTTATTTTCTTTTCCACTTCACTATATGCACAACACCTCCAATCTCCTACTATACGCATCAAAACACACACGTATGGTTTACTACTTGGCACACAAATGCTGCATCTTTTTTCTTTCTCACTCATTTTCAAGATCCACCACGATCACTATGAACAGTCCAAGCTCAAGGCACACATAAATGCTGCAGCTTTCTTTTCTTCTCACTCATTTTCAAGATTCCACCACCATCACTTAAAACTACATTGAACTTCGCATCCAAACAACTTCAGATACAGACAATATTTTAATAATGAACTTGCTACACAATCTACATGCTCATGAATTCACTTTCCATCACTCACCAACGAAATAACACGATTTCTTGCAAAAACACAACATATTCCGCCAATTTCACAAACTACACTATTAACACTTCAACTTTTTAAACCACTTAACACTTAAAGGATTTCATTTCAATTAAACTACCGTCTTCAATTTAAATATCCTGTACTCTAACAACTTGAATTAAGAACAACTTCAAAATCTCCCTAGTTAACCACAGACAGAAATCTTAAATACGTTTCACAGGCCACAAGTCAAATACTTCTTTAACTTGTATTAAAAACCACAGAAAATGTTTAAGAAAACATTTCCAATGCGGAACACTAACAGCCAAACAAACAAATGTCTAAACACTACTTTATATACTACACTTTACTTTTCTTTTCTTTTCTTCTTCACAAACTAAAGGAGTTCTAACACCAGACACAAGGATCGGATTGTAACTGATGCATCCTTGCCGGTTCGACCTTTAAATACCCCACCTTCACTTCGGTATTAATTATCTCTGCTCTTGACACTCATTGATATTTTTGTTCAGAAAAATTAAAATTTGCAGATAAAAATTCAAAACTCCATTTCTTTTTCAGGACCCGAACTATTTCTCCGGTAAACACCGTCACAACCAAACAGGGGTTATCCAGATCAACTGCTCTTGATGTTTGCACCAAGACATAGGTCACTGATATCGTAGTCAATAAAGTTTCCTTCCAAGATGGAAATAACAACATACCCTACAATCAGTTACTCACATCTCCATTCCTTGGTGAGAACTATCAACGGTGAATTTAATAAAGTCAAGACCCCGAGTAATGTTTTCCCATTACCGTCAAATACTTTACGTACAGTATATATTTATAACTTAATTCAAACAATGTAAAACAAAAACATCGTGGTAACATTCTATACTATGCCATCTTACGTGTACTAATCCACGTGCTACTAAATGTTATATAATAATTCCTTGACATAAATGTACGCTATATTATCAGGTACCACATTTACTCTCTAAGGTACGTGTGAGCTGAGACCTGACCCAATAAATCATTATCAAATTGTGATAGCAAATATCTCTCTAACCATTGCTATGTCAACTAGAAACTGGTCCATGTAACTGACGAGTATATTATAGTCATCCGCAGAGGACAAACAGCACGAGTACGAGTACGAAATCTTTAGTTAAGAGGTGAAAGAAAATTATTAGGGGTTGAGGGAAAAGTGGTGAAACTGAAATACAGTAGGAGTAGAAAAAATCTTTCTTATTGGTGTTTTATCTTTGTTCTGCTCCCTTGGGTCGTCAGACCTTTGTATTAATATTGCTCTATTTATATAATGCTGCTTATTATTATTATTTTTATTATTGTTGGAGTTAGTGAGCCAGCCCAGGTCCTTGTGTAGCTGGGAGGGTAGTCACATTTTTTTGGGGGCTAAGATGTTAGTTCAATGTTAATTGTTAAATATTAGTTATGTTAGTCTAAAGGTACACTGTATGGAGAGGCCTGCCAGGTTCTTAATACCACTTACCACCAGTGCCAGATTTATTAGACCTGTGGAGGCCCCCCTCATTATAACTACCCCACGAGGGTGGGGTGGCGAGTGAAGCGAACCTAATCATCTGGGAGTTCCGCAATTCTAAATATCATATTATTAGCACCACAGCATTCATTCAAAATAGACGGTTCATAGGAAAACCACCCAGTCGTCAATTTCAACGAGTAGCTAGCCTAATTTCTATCACGTGATAAACATGAATTTTAAAGATTGAAAATAAAATCAACCAAATCAATACAATATTAGAATATGTGGAGGCCCCTGGCCAACTGCCCACTTTGCCCACTCTTCAATCCGGCCCTGCTCACAACTCTACTCTACTTTCTTGTAACGTGTACGTTTTCTTCTCCATTGTTGTAACATATGTCTGTCTTTTGTTAATTTTACTGTTTCTGCTCTATGGTCAATTTCAAGTAAAGGTTAATATTAACTCGGTGCTTTGTTCTTCATTGTTTTTCTCTCTCTGTCATCTTATTTTATTCCTCATATTAACTTCTTTAGACTATTCTATTTAAGTTTAAGACTTTTTTAATATTACAATAGTACTATTTGGATGTATATGTGTCTTAACAATGTCTCACACTTAAACTGAGGCCAATATTGCTGTTGTAATATATTCACAATTTCTATCCAAAATAAGTAAAGCACTGAATACGATTTCATAATATTTTCCTTTCACGTTTTACACTACTTTCGTGTCACAATAAAGTTTAAATCGTTTACTCGTCATCAAACAACCAAACCTGCCGGCGTCACTTTGACGTCATAACAAGGCAATGTTCCCATTGGCTACAATTTCACCTAAAACAGCTTGTGATTGGTCAGGGAGTGTGGGCCGCCTGTATATAAAGCCTGGTAGACGGACGTCAACACAGAACACTGGCACGCGACGACGCTACAACATCTTCTGTACTGTAAGTGTATCTTCAAATTGTAAATTATTTGTTGGCGATTGGGAAGCTATTGTTTAAAATTTCACTTGACAAAAAAAAAAAAGGGAAATTTTATTAGTCTTGATATTACCTAAACTAAACTTTTTAAATAAGTTTCTCGTTAAACCAGGCTTACATAACATTAATCTTCTTGCTATTTCTAGAACACGCTCCTCAAACGACCATAAACCCTATACGAGTTGACCGAGGTAGCTGCAGTGTCACCACAAGAACAATTCGGAGCGTCTACAAAATTTACCTGTTGCTGGAGAACTCGATCGCAACAATTCCTTTCCTACTCCAGTTCTACCGCGGTTAGTGGATCCTTCCCACAGCATTACAGTGAGTTTCCTAGTGTTAAACTACAAGAAATTGGTCTCCAAAAAAACTGCTTTGTTATTTCTTCTACCCCATTTGTGGGTCATGAGCTGTATTGCATTACATTCTGTGCAAGTAAAGTCAAACTTGTACATATTGAATATCCAGTATATGTAACCAATAAAGTTTTTCTATTTATGGAATAATCCAAATCCTTGCTTTTACTAAATCAAAACCCAGAGTATAATAAAATCTCGACTACGTCTGCTGTTTGAAAGTTTGCCCATAAATAGTTCTCAAATACTCTACTTAATGGTGTTAAACGCTTCGGGAAATACAGCTCTACTCCTCTTAAATTAGTATTACTTTTTCACAACATAACACAATAGACAAATGATGACATTAATGTGTGGCTTTTTACTTTCCAATCGTTCAAAGTACACATTCTCGTACTAAAG
>NW_024716750.1:0-15820 GCF_018991925.1 Homarus americanus | reverse complement strand
CAAATCCTTTGGCCATTACAACTACGCTCGCTAAAAAAGGCGTCAAAGGAAGGTTGCTGGGGTGGATCCAGAACTACCTCACACAGAGTGAAGCACGAGTACGCTTTCAGGGAGCAACCTCAAGCTACAGGGTCCATGAAAACGGAACCCCACAAGGAGGCATCCTCAGTCCAATGCTGTTCAACGTCCTGATGGAAAATCTAGTCAAACTTCCCTTCAGACAAACAGCCAAGCTCCTATGCTATGCAGACGACTTACAGCTTATAGTAAGAGGATCGAACAGACTAGCCAACACGCAACACGCACTCCAACTTATAGAAGAGGAGTGTAACAGACTTGGACTCAAGATAAATCCAGCCAAGTCGAAAGCGATGGCCATCTGCAAAGACACACCAGACAAGTTGCTCTCCATACAAAACACGCCGGTAGTCTGGACCAACGCCCACCAGTGTCTTGGAATCTGGTTTGACCAGAAACTCACCTTCAAGCCGCAACTCGAGTATCTCAGGCACAGGACGAAGAGCAGACACAATATAATGAGGTCGCTCACCAGCAAATCCGCAGGAGCAAACCTTCATGTGCTCAAAACCTACTACACAGCCGCCATCAGATCGCTGGTAGATTACAGTGCTCCAGCACTCATTGGACTGAGAGAAGACCAAATAGCTAAGCTAGAAGTCATTCAAAACAATGCTCTCAGGACCATGCTCGGAGCACCCATGTGGACCAGAATCTGCAATCTGCAAATGGAAACCGAGCTACCACCCCTGGCAGTACGAGTCAAGCAGGTGACAGCTGGTCTCCTCGCCAAAATCTGCAGAGCAGACAAGCCCACAGCTGCCAAGATTCGAATCAGTGCCTCCCTCCACCTCGACCACAGAGTGCGAGGGGCCACCTGGTCGCACGAGGCAAGCGAGGTCATCCGACACCTGCAAGCAGAAACACTCGTCAAGAACAACCAAGACACACGAGACAATGGTTACACTGTTCCTCCACCATGGAGCCCTCCACCAGACACACTCAAATTCACCGACCTCGGCGACAGTAAAGCCAACCTCCAGAAGGAGGACCTCAAAAAAATATCTCTCCAAGCCATAGCCACCGAGACACCGGCTGATGCAGCATCATACTTCACAGACGGCTCGGTGGACCCAAAACATCATAGATCCGGAGCGGCCTTCTACACCCAAGGTCAGACCCTCCAATGGAGACTTTCCAACGACTGCTCCACCCTACAAACAGAACTGGTAGCAATCTCAAAGGCCCTACAACACGCTGCAACAGAACACAACAAGTCCGTCATAATTCACACGGACTCGAAATCGGCCATGCAGGCGCTGCAACACAGTCAACCAAGAGACAACGTCCACATCATCACCTCGATCCTCGCACAGCTACAGGAATTCCAAAGCCAAAACCGACCAGTCGTCTTACACTGGATTCCCAGTCATGTAGGGATCGGAGGAAACGACGTGGCAGACGAAGCAGCCAAGGCAGCTACACGCTCCAGTAGCGTACACATCCAAGTTCCAGCAAGTGTGCAACAGATCAAAAATCACCTCAGAAAGACTACCAAGCTCCACATCAAAAAGAGCTTCCTTCACGCACTCAACGCTGGTTCGCAATCAGCCAAATGGTACCTGGCGGCCACAAAAGGGGAACCACCTTTCGCAGACAAGAAAACTCCAAGACAAACCCAAGTCAGCCTTCACCGACTACGACTAGGGTACAAGTGCTCCTGGCAGATGATCGGAAACGACATCATGGAATGCACCTACTGTCAGGAGCCAGCAGCCAACCCACTTGAACACTATCTCCTCGATTGCGAGGTCACACAAAGCCTCCGAAACAGAACTCAAATCTCCCAAGAAACACACACAACACCAGCGGCCACTCTAACCCGAAAGGCCCATACAGACCACATTCACCACCTACTCCGGGTCATCACACGATACCCACCACCCAGATAGCTTAGAAAGCATCCTCTCCCAGCAAGTGCGGACCCCACTTCGGGGGGCGCGCCACTCCGAGGCTGACCACGTCCAAGAGTGGGGGCCGGTGGTAAGCGTCCACTGATCGGGGGTCCGCTCACACTTGCAACCTGCAGTATCCCTCCAATCTGCAGGTGGGACCACTTCCAATCCCAATCCGGTCTGGCTGCTCCTGGAGCTCCAGCCGGAACCACCAAACGGGCCGCCTATAGGCAAAGGCCCGTGTCGGACTACGGTCCGACAATCTATACAACAACAACAACAACAACCGGGCCGCCCGTATTGACTATTTCGTCGTCGAGATGGCCCGTACTAAACAGACTGCCCGCAAGTCCACTGGAGGCAAGGCTCCACGGAAGCAGCTTGCCACCAAGGCAGCTCGCAAGTCCGCCCCAGCCACCGGTGGTGTCAAGAAGCCCCATCGTTACAGGCCCCGAACCGTCGCCCTTCGTGAGATCCGTCGTTACCAGAAGAGCACAGAGCTACTCATCAGGAAGCTGCCCTTCCAGCGCCTGGTGCGTGAGATCGCCCAGGATTTCAAGACTGACCTGCGCTTCCAGTCGTCTGCCGTCATGGCTCTGCAGGAAGCCTCTGAGGCTTACCTGGTGGGTCTTTTCGAGGACACCAACCTGTGTGCCATTCACGCCAAGCGCGTTACCATCATGCCCAAGGACATCCAGCGGGCCCGGCGCATCCGCGGAGAGCGTGCTTAAGTCCTCTTCCTTGGGGAAAAAGAAAAAGCACAACAAAACCTACCAGACATCTATAACTCGGCCCTTCTCAGGGCCAAAGAACTGTTCTGAAGATAATTGTCATGACAATCGAAATGGTTGGTGGTAGGAGAGCGTTAATTTCGGTTACCCAAATCGCCTAACGGTAAGTTGGTAACATTCGTGCAGGCACGATTGTATAGTAGGTCATCAATTCGGGAGGTGGGTGCAACAAACAAGAGCTAGTAACAAATAAATATATAAACAATAATTAAATAACTAAAATAAAAGAAAATACAATAAAATAAAATGAAATAAATTGTTTACATGATATAGGCGTGCTGCAAACAAGAAATGAAGCCCAAACACACTCCAGGTATGTCACTTTGCAGTGGGTGTGAAACTACTCCACGCAGAATTTATTTATTTATTTATTTATTATGTTTCGATTTAGTCCTGTTTCTACGCCAATAGAGAATGCAGATTATTATAATTTTTTTATTATTTCCCTCTCAATACATCACTGTCGGTAACTGTCTCTTTAACATGTAACTGTGGCTCCGATGGAGCCGATTAAGTTGTAGTAGTGGGATGGCGTGTTTGTTGTGCACAAGTAACCTCTTACTTGGAAGAGGTGTACTTGGTGACAGCTTTGGTGCCCTCAGACACGGCATGCTTGGCCAGTTCACCGGGCAGCAAGAGTCGGACAGCTGTCTGGATTTCCCGACTTGTAATGGTGGAGCGTTTGTTGTAGTGCGCCAGGCGGGAAGCCTCGGCAGCGATGCGCTCGAAGATGTCGTTCACGAAAGAGTTCATGATGGACATAGCTTTGGAGGAGACTCCTGTGTCGGGGTGCACTTGCTTCAGTACCTTGTAGATGTAGATGCTGTAGCTTTCCTTCCTCCTGCGCTTCTTCTTCTTGTCACCCTTGGCAATGGCCTTCTGGGCCTTTCCAGCCTTCTTGGCAGCCTTTCCGGAAGTTTTGGGAGGCATGGCGGCACAGTTACTCGTGGCGCGGAGCGAGAGAATTGAAAACTGATGATGATGATGATTATACGGAGAGAAGAGAGCAGTGGCTCTGAGAGTGGGAGAAGGGTATAGTACAAGGTAAAGTTTAGAAGTGGGAAGTAGAGGAGAAGGTTAACAGCAGGTGGGCTATCCACCTTGCGGAGACGTGTTTTTTGTCTTCCGTAACTGTGCTGCGTTGAGAGGTTCTTGGGGTTAGGGAAGGCCGGTCTCAGCCAAGCTAAGCTAGGTTGTTCTAAGGTGTCCTGAGGGCATATTTTGTTAGGGGGGGTCTCTCCAGGTCCTTGTGGCACTGGAGGGATGATCCCCATCTTTTAGTTATTTTTATTGTTATTTTTTATTGTTATTTTGTTGTTATTTTGTATATAGAGGCTCTGGTTCTTCGTTATCATTTTTCCTGCTTCTAGGCCACCATCCGTGCGATGTGTTGTTGTTTTCCTCAATTAGTTGGTTTAGTATGGGATCCTGTTCTTGCTCGATTTTTTCCCATATTACATTTGCTTGGGTGTGTATTCTGATGTTGAGTGGGTCTATGCCGTGTTCTGTGTGTATGTCTTGTACTGTTTGTGTGTATGGTGGTTGGTGTTTTGCCGCTCTTCTGAGGGCTATATTTTGCACTGCTTGATATTTGAGTTGATTGGTTCTTGAGATTGTGTTCAGAGGTATCGGGGGGTATTCTAAGTGTGGTCTGATCAGTGCTTTGTATAGGTGCAATTGCGTGTTGGTTTCCAATTGGCGGAATCTTTTGAGCTTAGTAAGTTGTGATCTTGCCATAGCTAATCTTTCGTTAATGTGGGGTGTTATTCCGCATCTGGATATCTTGAGTCCTAATGTTTTTCCCTTGGCAGCGTATGGTATTTGTTGGTTGTTAACAATAATAGGGAATGGTTTTGTTTTTGCGATGTGAATTATTTGGAGTTTTTGTACATTGGTTTTTATCTTCCATTTACGTTCATAGTCGTTTATTACCTCTATTTCTCTGCATGTTCTAATAGCCATCATTTGTTTGGACTTTCCCGGGTACCTGACTATCTGTGTTACATCGTCTGCGTAAGCGATGTATTCTGATTGACGTGGTTGCGGCATATCTGCCGTGTATACAGTGTATAACGTCGGCGATATATTACTGCCTTGGGGAACTCCGCTATGAAGGATGAAGGTTTGTCCTAGATGGTTGTCGATTATTAATTTGGCCTGTCTGTTATCTAAAAAATTACATAATAGTGCTGTGATATTGGTAGGCATGTCCAATTTGATTATTTTTAACTTCAATCCTTCATGCCACACTTTGTCAAATGCTTTTGAAACATCTCTCAGAATTATGTTGCATTGGTCTCTGTTACTTGCAGCATTTGCAATTGATTCATATATTAGAGCTATTGCTGTGTTGGTTCCTCGGTGTCTTCGAAAGCCGTGCTGTCTCGGGTTATATTTGTTTTCTTGGTCTAGAAAATTTCTCAGTCTGTTGTTGATTATTTTTTCCAATATTTTACCAGGTGTTTCCAATAATGATATAGGTCTGTAGTTTTCTGCTTGAGTATGGTTCTTTCCTGCTTTCGGAATGAGTCTGATTTTGGCTAATTTAAATTTGGTAGGGAAAAAGCCAGTTGCAAGTGAGGCATTGTATATATTTTTGAGCTGTTCGATCATAGACTGAGGAATGTTTTGAAGTACGATTTTATTAATTTGGCTTATGCCAGGTGCTTTATTCTTGAAACTTGCTATTGTTTTTGCAATATCATTTTTAGTTAATGGGGCAATTATTGGGTTGTTTATGTCTAATGAGTCGAGGTTGATTTTATTGGTAGGTTTCCATTTCTCTGTGTTCTGGCTCAAATATGTTTTAGTTGCCTGTTCTGTTTCTTGGCAGAAGCTTCTATTGTCTTCGTCATTTATTCTGAATATGTTCTTCCAGAATTCTCTGAATATTGGTTCTTTATCGTGTGGTTCTGTTACCTTTCTACCGTTTTTGTCCTTTATGTAGCTAGTTTCTTCCGAGTTTGTTCCCATTAGGTTTTTTATTTTCTTCCAGAATGCTTTTGGATTTTTGTAGTCTGCTTGTGTATCCTGGATCAGCTTGTTCCATGTTTCATTGTGTTTGTTCTTGCTTATGTCTTTCAGTTCTTCTTTTAGATTCCTGTATAATATTGTGGTGTCATTGCTCCACCCGTGTGTTTTGGTGTATTCATATAGATTGGTGAATCTAGTTTGGATCATTTTCTCTTCATGTGTTAATTGTGCATGTGGTAATGTACGGTATGTTGTTTTTGGAATGTTGTTTTCCATTGCTGTTGTTACTTCTTTGTACCATGTATCCAGTGAATTATCAATCTCTGTTGTGTCTTTGTTGTGTAGGAGTGTTGGTTCGTTGTTGCTAAGTTCCGATTTAAAATTTTCCCAATTTGCTTTATTGAGTGAAAATCTTGGGATTGATGGGATTTGTATCGGGGATGTGGATAAAGTTGCAATTATGGGTAGATGATCACTGGTTGTTGTGGGTCCCGCTTTTAGATGTACGTTTAGATGGTGATGTCTATTGGTTAAAACAATGTCTGGTTTTCCAGTGTTGCCGGCTGATATGTAAGTTGCGAAGTCGGGCCCGAGGTGTGTTATTGTCCCGTGATCGATGAGAGCATGGAGGATTTTTCCTCCTGGGTTTCTGACATTGTTTCCTAAGGTTGTGTGTTTTGCATTGAGGTCTCCTATGAAGTATGCTGGATTGTTTTGCCTCATTAGTTTTAAGATGTCCCCTGTAGGAAATATTGGTCTTCTGAATGTTAAATATGAAGTTCCGATGGTTATTGGCCCTCTTGTTGTATTTACTTCGGCTGCCAGAAAGTTACTTTGAAAGTTGTCAATTATTTTATATTGTATGTTGCGTTTTATGGCAATTGCTATGCCATCATGTGGTTCGTTGTGTATGTTCATTTGATGTACATGGTAGTTAAAGATCTTGATTTTTTCACTATTTTTCCTACCATGTGCGTTGATGAGAATGATGTCAGGGTCTAATGTGCTGTATATGTTGGTGAGTTCTGATTTTCTTGCCGAATTCCAGGCTAGGACGTTGTGTTGGATTATCTTTAATGTTTTGTTTTGAGTAGTCGTGGGTCCCGAGAACTTGGTGTAGGGTGTCTGTTGGCTCGTATATCTCCTGGCGAGTGTCCACTCCTTTCCTCCTTCAATCCCGTTCTGATTTTCTTAAATTTAATTGTATCTACTCTTTCAATTCTATTGTATTTGGTGTTAATAAGTCCTGCATTTATCAGTTGTTCTATGTAGGATTCTTCTACCCTATCATCTTCGTAGGTAACTTTTACTGTGCCTTCCTCTATTTCCTGGAGAAGTCTGTCATTTGTTATTGTAGGTGGTGTGTTAACTGAGTAGAATCGGATGCCGATTTCGTTGCCTAAGTCTTCTGGTTGCACATCACTTGATGAGGGTGAGGGGGCACGAAGGCCAGGAAGGGATTCTTTACTAGTTTTCGGTTTGGTTGGGTCAGCTTTTGCAGGTTTTAATTTCTCTGCTTGCTGAGTTGTGGAACCTGATGATTTGCGGCGTGGTGTGGTGTGGTGTGGTGTGACTGCTTGGGTGATAGGGTCTGTTTCCATGATGGTTTCTTCTGTGTCTAGTTTAGTTATGTGCTTCTGTGCTTTTGTTACTCCCAGGCTACTCTCTGTGACAATTTTAAATATCTCTGTTGAGGGGGCGTCGTCCGGAAAATTCACCTCCGGTAGATTGTTTGCAGCAAACATTTCTCTGATCGTTTTTCCGAAGCTTCCTGGTTCTGCAATGTTGTTAAGGTGTGCATGGATGATACTTGCTAGGATTGTGAAAGGTAATCCTTCACTTAGATTGAGGTATGTCGGTTGCATGATGGGATTTTCTTTAGTTTTATTTAGGACTTTGGTAGTGGTGTCTTGTAGCTTTGCGATTGCTGCGTATGTTTTGTTGGGGTCTGTTTCAATCTTCTTATTTGTCCTTTCTTTTTCTCTCAGGTTTTTGATTATGTCTTTCCTTATGGGACAACGCGCTGCTAGTGTTCGGTGTTCCCCATCACAGTTCAGGCATTTGGGGTTATCTTTGTTGCAGCATTCTCTGAATGTATGGCCCTCTGATGCACATTCGGAGCAGATCTTCTTGTCCTTTAGTGGACAATTTATGGCTAGATGATTATATTTATAACAGTTCCAGCACGGTGTTATTGTAAAAAATTCCTCCTGCTCAATTTGATACTTTGTGAGATGGTAGTGGGAAATACAGAGTCCATTCTCTAGGGCTTTTTGTGCCATGGAGATCTCTGCAAACCTGACCTTCATCATGGTAGGGGCACCAGGCATTAGCACAACCTCTTCAACTCTGGCCCATGTGTTCTTTTCTTCTATATTATTGGCAATATTCCTTGGTGATTGTACCAGTATGTCCTTATCAACCCTTTTAATTACTATGGATTTTTTGGCTCGTAGTTGTGGTGGTATTACAATTTCGAACCCTTGTTCTTCTAATTTCTTTGTTGATTCAACAGACAGCATGTTATCTACATCTTTTTCTTCGAGGCAAAGGACTATGTAGGAGTCCTTTGTTTCAATTAGCGCGGCGAATTTGATGTTTAGCTGGGCACACAGTAGTATGCCCAGTTCCTCCTTGCGTTTTTCGGATACGCCCCCCAAGAGGGAGCGTACCCGTATCCTGTTTCCAGTTGTCCTAGTCATTGCTTAATTCGTTTTCCGTGGCATCAGTCTTGTTGTGGTTTTTTACCGGCACCCTACCTATTCCAGGCAAGCAACCTAAACACAGGAATTACAGCACTCCCCACCGCCACTTGCTGGTCGAGTGGTCGTGGAGTGGTTCCTGTGTCACTCACCCAGAAGCCCCGTTAGGGGAGCCTATATCCCTATTGTTGGTGATGTGCTCACTTATAGACGTGAGCTTAAAGTGTACCTATTAGGGGAAGGGTGGAGGATTAAGGATTGCGACCCCCTTCCTAGGTGGAACACGCACGATCACGGTTTCCCAGGAAGGCTCGGCGGAGGGGGGGGGGGTTCTGCTCCTACCCCCTTTCGTGTTCACAATCTCCTACCGTGGAGGTGAACAGTTACAGGGGGGACCCAAGGACGAATACACCTCTAGGGTGCAGGTCCCCAGGCCAGAGCGAAAAAGAAGGAAGATCAAGGAGAAATAGCCAAGGGTGCAAGTGCACCAGTGGGATCGCGGCCCGAGTCCGCTGCGGAAAACCGTTACAGATCTCCCAGTCAGGGCCGCCTCTGATCAGTAGGGAGGCACAGAAAGGGCGTTGTCTGGAACGAGCTTCCCGGTTGTGTGAAGTGATGGTAATGAGGTTGATGTTGAAGTTATAGTGCAGTTTGTCGAAAGTAAGAGATAGGCTGGCTGGCTTTGCAGTGAGCGGTCTAGAAAGACATCCGTTCAGCGGGACGCTCAGGAGCAGACTGATTGAAAACTGGCCCAAGTTCCAAGTTGTTGGGGATTACTGGCCTCTTCGCCGTTAGGCTATTTCGGCCGAAGCTGATTGGTTGGACTTCTTTTTTCTCTTGTTTCTTTTTTTACTTTTCACTTTCCATTCTTCTTCTTGATCTTCGTCTTCTTCTTTTTGGTCTTCTTCTTTCTGGTCTTCTGTTAGGATATTCTCGTACACATCAATAATCGATGTCAAAGATAGTGTAATGTTATCGGGTTCGTGGTTGTTCTTGTCTTGGTTGTTTTTATCTTGGTTGTTCTTGTCTTGGTTGTTCTTGTCTTGGTTGTACTTTTCTTGATTCTTCACTACAAGGAGGGCCTCCTTGTAGGTCAATTTCTCTTTAGCCCGCAGCCTGGCCACCCTGCACTCCTCCCTCCACTTGGGACACTCCCGGTCGGAGGAGGAGTGAGGGCCACCACAAGCCGCGCACTTCTTCGCGGCCGCCTGGCAGTCAGCGTCAGTGTGGCCGGGTGTCCCGCAGCTTGAACACACCTCCCGAGCACGACACTTTCGCGCCAGATGGCCATACTTCTGGCATTTGTAGCAGCGAGTGGGTCTTTGCTGGTATGGTTTTACTGGGATTTTCTCCCAACCCAGTAAAACGGAGCTAGGAAGTTGTTTTGGGAAGCCAACAAGGGCAGCGTTGTTGGTCAGCTTCCGAACAATTGAGAGCTGATCTCCAATCAGCTCAGCAAGTTCATGTTTTTCCAGATACTCGATTTCTGTGTGGGAAATGACTCCCAAAACCAAGTTGTCTTGAAGGCAGGCTTCAAAAATGACGTCGACTCCATTGAGTTTCGTAAGGGGTGGCAATTTGTGGCCCTGTCCCCATTCCTCGAAGGTGATGATAAGGGTACCGCCTTTACTGCGGACGACCCCTGTCACCCCCGTGATTCCGAGGTGGTCAAAAAATTTTCTCATGACAAGAAGATTGAGTTTCTTGCGCGAAGGGTACTCGACCGGAATCAGTCTAACAACCTTCGCCTGGTCTAAGGTGAACATGGTCACGTGGTACCTCGGGAGGAAGGAGCGTGGAGCCGGGAGAACCTACCTCGCCGAGGTTCAGTTCTCAAGTGAAACTGGTTGGTTGGTTGTACGGAGAGAAGAGAGCAGTAGCTCTGAGAGTGGGAGAAGGATAAAAGTACAAGGTAAAGTTCAGAAGTGGGAAGTAAAGGAGAAGGTTAACAGCAGGTGGGCTATCCACCTTGCGGAGACGGGTTTTTTTGTCTTCCGTAACTGTGCTGCATTAGAGGTTCATGGGGTTAGGGAAGGCCGGTCTCAGCCAAGCTAAGCTAAGTTATTCCGAGTTGTCCTTGGGGCATATTATCTTAGGGTGGGGGGGGGTCCCTCCAGGTCCTTGTGGCACTGTAGGGATGATCCCCATCTTTTTTTTCTTTTTTTTTAACTATTTAGGTCTCTGTTTATTTGTGGGGTCCCTCCAGGTCCTTGTGTGACTGGAGAGTTGTGCCCATCTTTTTGGTTCTTATTTGTTGTTATTTTGTTGTTATTGTGTATATAGAGGCTCTGGTTCTTCATTATCATTTTTCCTGCTTCTAGGCCACCAACTGTGTGTTGTATTGCTGTTTTCCTCAATTAATTTGTTTAGTATGGGATCCTGTTCTTGCTGGATTTTTTCCCATATTGCTTTTGCTTGGGTGTGTATTCTGGTGTTGAGTGGGTCTATACCGTGTTCTATGTGTATGTCTTGTACTGTTTGTGTGTATGGTGGTTGGTGTTTTGCCGCTCTTCTGAGGGCTATATTTTGTACTGCTTGATATTTAAGTTGATTAGTTCTTGCAATTGTGTTCAAAGGTATCGGTGGGTATTCTAAGTGTGGTCTGATCAGTGCTTTATATAGGTGCAATTGCGTGTTGGTGTCCAGTTGGAGGAATCTTCTAAGTTTTGTAAGTTGGGTTCTTGCCATAGCTATTCTTTCATTAATGTGAGGGATTATTCCACTTCTGGATATTTTGAGTCTTAATGTTTTTCCCTTGGCAACATATGGTATTTGTTGATTGTTGATAATAATAGGGCATGGGTTCGTTTTCGCGATGTGAATTATTTGGAGTTTTTGGACATTGGTTTTTATCTTCCATTTTCGTTCATAGTCGTTTATTACCTCTATTTCTCTGCATGTTCTAATGGCCATCATTTGTTTTGAGTCAAAGTTGTTGAGGATTACTGGCCTCTTCGCCGTTAGGCTATTTCGGCCGAAGCTGATTGGTTGGACTTCTTTCTTTTCTTGTTTCTTTTGCTTTTTACTTTCCATTCTTCTTCTTCCTGGTCTTCTTCTTTCTGGTCTTCTGCTAGGATATTCTCATACACGTCAATAAGCGATGTTAAAGATAGTGTAATGTTATCGGGTTCCTTGATCTTGTTCTTGTCTTGGTTGTTCTTGTCTTAGTTTGTTCTTGTCTTAGTTCTGTCTGATTGATGCTTGTCTTGCTTTTCTTTTCTTGATTTTTTCACTACCGAGAGAGCCTCCTTGTAGCTCAGTTCTCTTTGGCTGGCTGCATCTCCGCCAGGAGGGTGAGAACCACTCGCGCACTTCTCCTTGACCGCCTGGCAGTCAGCGTCAATGTGAGCCGAGTGTCATGGCTGAACCCACCTCCCGAGCACGACACTTCCGCGCCAGATGGCCATACTTCTGGCAATTGTAGCAACGAGTAGGTTTTTTCTGGTATGGTTTTACTGGGATTTTCTCCCAACCCAGTAAAACGGAGCTAGGAAGTTCCTTGGGGAAGCCAACCAGGGCAGTTGTGCTGGTCAGCTTCCTAACAAAGAGGATCTCATCTTCGATCAGTTCAAAAATTTCTTCTCCTTCGAGATATTCGATTTCTGTGTGGGAGATGACTCCGAAAACGGAGTTATCAATATAGTTCCATTTAAGTTTGATCTTGATTCCATTGATTTCTTTAATATGTCTTAGTTGCCTGGCCCCTCCCCACTCCGCGAAGGTGACGGTAAGGTCGCCGCTGACACTGCGGACGACCCTTGTCACCCCCGTGATTCCCGAGGAGTCAAAAAACTTCCTCAGGACAAGGAGGTTTAGTTCTTTGCGCGAAGGGTGATTGATCGGAACCAATCTAACGACCTTCGCATCATCAAAGGTGAACATGGTCACGCGGTACCTCGGGAGCAGGGAGAACCTACCTCGCCGAGGTTCAGTTCTCAAGTGATTGTTTTGATCAAGTCAAGTTGTTGAGGATTACTGGCCTCTTCGCCGTTAGGCTATTTCGGCCGAAGCTGATTGGTTGGACTTCTTTCTTTTCTTGTTTCTTTTGCTTTTTACTTTCCATTGTTCTTCTTCCTGGTCTTCTTCTTTCTGGTCTTCTTCTTTCTGGTCTTCTGCTAGGATATTCTCATACACGTCAATAAGCGATGTTAAAGATAGTGTAATGTTATCGGGTTCCTTGATCTTGTTCTTGTCTTGGTTGTTCTTGTCTTGGTTGTTCTTGTCTTGGTTGTTCTTGTCTTGATTGTTCTTGTCTTGCTTTTTCTTTTCTTGATTTTTCACTACAAGGAGAGCCTCCTTGTAGCTCAGTTTCTCTTTAGCCCGCAGCCTGGCCACCCTGCACTCCTCCCTCCACTTGGGACACTCCCGGTCGGAGGAGGAGTGAGGGCCACCACAAGCTGCGCACTTCTTCGTGGCCGCCTGGCAGTCAGCGTCAATGTGGCCGGGTGTCCCGCAGCTTGAACACACCTCCCAAGCACGACACTTCCGCGCCAGATGGCCATACTTCTGGCAATTGTAGCAACGAGTAGGTTTTTTCTGGTATGGTTTTACTGGGATTTTCTCCCAACCCAGTAAAACGGAGCTGGGAAGTTCCTTGGGGAAGCCAACCAGGGCAGTTGTACTGGTCAGCTTCCTAACAAAGAGGATCTCATCTTCGATCAGTTCAAAAATTTCTTCTCCTTCGAGATATTCGATTTCTGTGTGGGAGATGACTCCGAAAACGGAGTTATCAATATAGCTCCATTTAAGTTTGATCTTGATTCCATTGATTTCTTTAATATGTCTTAGTTGCCTGGCCCCTCCCCACTCCGCGAAGGTGACGGTAAGGTCGCCGCTGTCACTGCGGACGACCCTTGTCACCCCCGTGATTCCCGAGGAGTCAAAAAACTTCCTCAGGACAAGGAGGTTTAGTTCTTTGCGCGAAGGGTGATTGATCGGAACCAATCTAACGACCTTCGCATCATCAAAGGTGAACATGGTCACGCGGTACCTCGGGAGCAGGGAGAACCTACCTCGCCGAGGTTCAGTTCTCAAGTGTTGTTTTGATTTTCCCGGGTACCTTATATACCGAGCGGGCCGCTCAGGATCAGACTGGCTGCAGCTACGGCACTCTTACATTGGTTGGGTCCGCGAGACGGCCACCTGGCCTGATCCTGAGCTTGGTATAAAAGACCAAGGTGGCGGCCGGAAATTTAACTCCTATCACAAAAAGCAGCAGCAGCAACATGTCAGGACGCGGCAAGGGAGGCAAGGTGAAGGGCAAGTCAAAGTCCCGTTCTAGCAGGGCCGGACTCCAGTTCCCCGTGGGTAGGATCCACCGTCTCTTGCGTAAAGGCAACTATGCTGAGCGTGTTGGTGCAGGTGCCCCTGTGTACCTTGCAGCCGTCATGGAGTACCTGGCAGCAGAAGTGCTCGAGCTGGCCGGTAACGCCGCCCGCGACAACAAGAAGACCCGCATTATCCCGCGTCATCTTCAGCTTGCCATTCGCAATGACGAGGAGCTGAACAAGCTCCTGTCTGGAGTCCCCATTGCCCAAGGGGGTGTCCTTCCTAACATCCAAGCTGTGCTCCTCCCCAAGAAGACAGAGAAGAAATAAGAACCCAAGGTTCGTTCACACAAGACAACCTAACCAAACAGGCTCCTTTCGGAGCCACAGGATATCACTTAAAGAGAGAAATATACGACATCAACGTTTTGCAGGATAACACTCTATTTTACGTATAATTAGCATAGTATTGTGCAAATTGAGTGTAATTGTTTAAAAATGGTGTAGATGTGAAGGGGTACTGTGGGGGCCTGGGGTGGGGGACTTAAACGGGACTTAGAAGGGCGCAGCAGCAGCAACAGCAAGGGATGAGACCTTCTTTTTAGTTTGCCTATTCATTGACAGTACACATTTACCAGCAGCATATATAGGTCAGTGGCTCACATACATTGGTGTGGGCTAGCCAATTTGGGATAAACAGCAAGAATGTAATGTCCTCAATGAAGTAATTACATAGTTCAAGATACAATAAGTCAGGTGGCCTGAAGTCTTTGACAGTGTCACATTCAATAATATAGTGCTTTAAAGGTGTATCACAAAGTTTACATGCTGAGTGTTCCGGTATGGATACAGCGTTACTAATTTGCCAGATGTGTCTGTATCCTAACCTAATTCTGGCCACGACTACATCACACAGGCAAGTTGTTTGGACAGTCTTCCTAGCCCCCTTGGTCCCTGTTCACCTACTGTAGCAGTAAGTAGGTACCTGTTGTAAATCGAAAGGTTGCCAATTCGTATTCAGGGAAAGTTGTTGGAGCTTCTAAACTTGAACTGACACAATCCGAGGAGTGGTGACCCGAGGATCACAGACACTATCTCTCCCACTACAAATCCCTTCCTAACCTCCTGCTCCTTCCTCTGTCCTCCAAAAATTGAACCATGCTATCGCAAAGGTAATAATACAGGTAGAGACAACAACATATTTTCCTATTGTCTTATTATATATTAATAACAGAAACGCTGCCGCCATCCCGGAGGCTTTACATTGTCTCACTGTTCATTCCCTCCACAATTCTTCCTCTTACTTCTTCTTCTTCTTCTTCCATCAATACTTTATTAACGGTGTATGTAAGTTTCACCATGTTTTGCACTACAGCGGTAGAGCAAAGTATATTTTGTTAGCAATAAACCAAGAGCATATTTTATGGCCTAATCATCACTACATAGAACACCACCCATAAAGCATGATACTAGTAGACCACAAAAACTGCTATAAACACCCAAAGCATATTTTATTGCCTAATCATCACTACATAGAACACCACTCATAAAGCATGATACTATTAGACCACAAACTGCTATAAACCCCAATAATATACTATACTAGTGACTATAATTGTGGTACCCAATATTATACGAAATAATACTATAAAACATAATAATAAACACACTAATAGTGTATATTAGTTGAATGCACAATCTGATGAGAAGTCAAAAAAAAAAACAACAACATAACAATAACCTATAAAGAGTGTAGAGTATTTTTGTGCAAACTATTATACTAGTAGATGGTCTAAGATAAGTGTATGTGAAGGAAAAGGTGTGCTCTCCACTCAAACTTTCTTTTTATGAAATCTCCTACTCCCCAGCTGAGCGGTACGCCCAATGAGAAACAAAACGTGGCACATAACACGCCGCCCGCCAGCTCTGGCTCGGTGAATAGGAATCAGTAATCGGGCGGAGTATAAACAACACCGCCGCCAATGTGCTCCTCCCATCTCTGAGGAAATCTGGCGGGCAACTTAGTATTATATTAGCATGTAATACTAATAACAATAATAATAATAATAATAATAATAATAATAATAATAATAATAATAATAATAACATTAATA